>NC_079403.1:17496189-17796189 GCF_029220125.1 Pseudoliparis swirei
TTCTCGTGGCACAGCCATGATCAACGTGCGCTTGCACATATCTGATTGGCCAATAACAATGCGTTGTGTTCACAGCCATGGGCCCTCATGAGTCTGTACCCAGTGTACCATGTAGTGGCCCGGCTGGGTTTTTTGCTGGCACAGACTGACAATATCAAAAATACGCTTTCTTATTAACTAAGGATTGTTGCTACATCAACCAACTCAACACCATTTGAATTCTAAAGTATTTTTACACTTTTTTTTCTTTTTACACTTAAGAGAGTCAAAATCTGTCATCCAAAATGAAGTCCCCATCGCTCACTGAAAGTGTGTTATGCAAAGTGTTATGCATCTTAATAAGATCACATCGTCAAAGCTAAATACGTCTTATCTTAATTTCTAAGATTTCACATCAGGACAGCTTTGAAAAATAGTCTTTTGGAGAATATGCAGTTCTATATACACCAATTATTTAGTTATGAGACAGATCACATTACTGGAGTTAAACCTCTGTGGCGCACCCAGATAACCACGGCAACAACTGAAGTCACCAAGCAGGAAAAGTTGGCAACAAGCAGTCCCCTAGGAGCCCGAAGGCCCCATATCCATGGTATGCCAGTTGGTTTGAGGTAAGCTACACTGCTGTTCTTATTACATTTTAAACACATCTACCTGGAGGCTCTGAGTCTGGGTTCGGCTCGGGCGCCCAGGGGCCTCATTCCTCTCAGGGAGTGTGGTGTGATGAGGCTAGGAGCCTTGATGCATATCATATGATCAACATTGGATTCACATAATAAGTTGTTTTTTCCCTAATTACCACAATCAGGAGTTAAAAGGTTTGCTAAGCAGGTTCATCTGGCCATGCAACCACAGCCCTTCTAAAAAACAGCCAGCTAAGGGACAAAGTAGTTCTGGTTAACTCCTGGTTAAGAAGTAGTTGGCTTAAACCAGACGGCAGCCTTTCCTTCTTTCTGATAAAGTAAGTCTACATCTTAGAAATGCAACTTTTCTTATTTTTGTTTGTGTGTGTGTGTGTGTGTGCATGTGGGCCCATCAGAGGTTAAGTATTAATCTGAGTCTGCTGTCGGGAAAAAGTGTAAACAGGAAAGGGGGATTTAGCCAAGGAAAGATGAAGGGGTTGTAATATTTTAGTAGAAGCCAATTAGGTTTTGCATATTTTTCAAGCTAATTCCTTGCTTGATAAGTTTGGTACAGGTATTATTTTGGAAGTACTGTTTCTTTTACAAGAGGTCTAATTTTGTTACATTCATATTTAGTTTCCTGTCCACCGAAAAGGTAAATAATGATGACAAAAGAAAAGAGATTTGACTATTCCTCATGTGGAACTGCCTACCATATTTATTTAAATATTCTTAAAAGCAGTCAGTAAACTCTAATTATTTTTAATCAAAATAGATGTCTGCTGTCAGGTATTTAAAATATAGTGTGGTCTATTTGAATTGAGCCATTGATAAGTTGTATTGATGGTAATATAAACATCACTCAACACAGGTAACGCTTGGTGGGAGCTACCTTAAGAAACAAACCCAAACACCCCTTCATGCCAGTTTACAGAGCACCCTACTATAGAGTGTTGGGGTGCTGCACTTCATTTATTACCAAAGTAAAAATTGTTGTGATGTTTACGAGGGTTGAGTACCGAAAACTGGTGCCCATGACCTGACTACCACCTTCAACAGCTCTGTGTTGGCCCCTACCCTGACTGCCAGGAACCTCGGGGTGACACTCGACAGTCAACTCTCCCTGACGGCCAACATCGCTGCGACGACGCGTTCCTGTAGGTACATGCTGCACAACATCAGGAGAATACGTCCTCTTCTTACTCAGAAGGCGGCGCAGGTTCTGATCCAGGCTCTGGTCATTTCACGCCTCGACTACTGCAACTCCCTCCTGGCTGGTCTACCCGCTAAGGCCATCCGACCCCTGCAGCTCATCCAGAATGCAGCAGCTCGACTGGTCTTCAGCCTCCCGAAATTCACCCACACCACTCCACTCCTCCGCTCTCTTCACTGGTTACCGGTGGCTGCTCGCATCCGCTTCAAAACACTGGTTCTGGCGTACCGTGCTCTGAACGGATCGGGCCCCGTCTACATCCGGGATATGGTCACACCGTACACCCCGGCACGTTCGCTCCGCTCGGCAACAGCCAATCGACTTGTGACTCCTGCACCTCGAGCTAATCACTCGAAATCCAGACTGTTTGCTGTCCTGGCTCCTCAGTGGTGGAACGAGCTCCCCACTGATATCAGGACAGCAGAAAGTCTCTACATCTTCCGTCGGAGACTGAAAACACACCTTTTCCGACTATATCTGGATTAAAACACAGATTAGCACTTCAGTGGCACTTAGATAGCACTTACTTATGGTACTTTTGTAGTTCGACTATGTTGAGGAAATGTTACTTCCTGTATTCTTGTTGTTCTTAGTTTGTACTCTAGGTTGAATGCACTTATTGTAACTCGCTTTGGATAAAAGCGTCTGCTAAATGACATGTAATGTAATATGGCACCAGAACTCGAGGCTTCAAAACAGCACTCCACGAACCAGCGGGCGACCCTTTGCAAGCCTCTCATGCAACATTAACGAAACGAACATCTCCTGGGTGAAAGTCCCGTGTTTGTTTGACCCGACCACCACCGCTCCACCCTGAGTGGACCTTTCTGTATTTGTATCCATGCCGTGTTAAGGTGCGTTCACACCAAAAGTGAAACTATTTTTCGCGTCGCCCAAAACGCGTGAGTTTACTCGCTCGACCATTCACTGTGTTCTCGCCATGAGCGTCGAGACGCTCCGCGAGGGGCGGGGCTTATCTCCGTGTCTCGTCTCCGTAAAGACAGTTATCATTTCCTTCACCCACCACGGAATAACTAACCACTAGTTCTGCTTTATACTTGTTGTGGACGTCCCACACACTAACGCCCTCGTGTTTGGGTTCATGACATTAATATCATGTATATATATATATTAATACATGACGTCACCCGTTGGCTCACTCAGCTCGGTCACTTTCACCGATGAAGTTACTGTTACGTCTGGAAGACTTCCGCTTCCAGCGCTACGAGAGCGGAACTCAAGAGCTGATTGGCCAGAGTTGCGAGATGACCGCCTCAAAGTTGAAATATTTCAACTCGGGGCGAAAATTGCGAATTTTTTGCTGGCGCCCCGAAGAGCGAGGCTCAGTGAGAGCCTGAAGATGGACATTTTTATTCCTCGCCCTTACCCTTCCACTGAGAACTCGTACCTCTGAAGTCACCCTCGCTACTTTGCATAGCACTCAGACGTGTTCGCCGGTTCACCGTGAGTTCTGCGACAAGGTCACGCTCGGTGACTCCACCCCTCCACCCCTCCACCCCCACCCCCATCTCCCGCAGGCTGCTCCAAAATCTCCGGCGGAGCTGTTGCTGCTTTGGAGTCGGGCTCACTCTGAGGATTGCATCTCGGTTTTTGAAAGAACTGACGCTCTTACAATTTCATTCAGAAATTAATCTGTGCTTAAAGACACAACAGAGACACAGATCTTTTTTTTCCTTCACATTTCTGAGGCTTAAAAAACGAAACGAAACAGAACGGGGGAAAAAAACTAACAACTAATCTGGCTCACTTTGTTGTGGGCAATGTTTTTTGGATCCTCTCTCATTTCTTCTGCTAATTGCAACATGGTAATTAGGTGTAGAGTCTAATTTACTACGGGGCCTCGTTTAACGATGTCTGCATTATTCAAAGGAGAATCCGAGGAGGAGGAGGAGGATAACAATAGTACTGATGATACTTGTGGTTTTGATGATGACAGCGAGGATTGAAACGGGACTCACAATGGAGGAGAGGCAGAAAGCTTCGACGTTGATGAGGAAGGCGATGATGATGGTGATTACGGCCCCGTGTGGCGGTGACTGTGGTGGCGGTGCTCGCGAGCCCGGGACTTAAAAGAGGGTCATTGACCTCTTATTTCAGTCCTATTTCCCCTACAAGCCAAGTCCTAATAGAATCCATTAACAGAGAGGGGGGGGGGGGGAGAAAGTCCTGACGCTGGAGCTTTCAGAGTAAAGTCTGCATATGTGATGACTTGCAGTCTGGCTGGCTGAATGAAGCACGCTCACAGCCTGATAACCTCCTCTTTCCTTATTATTTCCCCTCATTTAACTCACTGTGTGCCTCCATCACAGTCCATTTTCCTGTGTGTGTGTGTGAGTGTGAGACACATACCAGACGAGGACATCTCTCCTACAGCACGCCTGTTATTTCACAGCAATTTTGGATAATGATTTATTTTACCCTCCACAATTGGAAGGCCTTCCGCTTGAAAGGGAATGATAAAAACAGTAATCCCTTTGCAATTACGTGGCGAGAGATAGTCACGTTCATTGAGATTCACCGATACGACTGGCGTGGACGCGGAACGTTCTTCTTCAGCGTGGCAGGCTCAGTATATCACAGGAAGAGACGCACGCCTTTCAAACACACTATAGCCCACTTTAAATACCGGGAATTATAGCGCCGGTTCGTGTGAGGCATAATGCCTGCCTGGAGATCAGCGACGACCGGACAGGGATCTCTCGTGGCCTCCATCACTTCACTTGATATTAGGTGGGGAATTTTTCGGACAAATTTGCATTTAATCAAATTACCACAAGCCCTTTGCAGCCGTTGCGTGTCTGGGACTCGGACAGGAGCGATTGCCAGACAGTTTATTCAACCTCGCCGCCAGCGGTGGAAGAAGCACCGACACCTTTTACTCCAATACAAGTAGCAACACCGTCTCATGAGTCAAGGTCTCCTGGATTCATAGGAATAGGGATTGGTATAAGTATCAAAAGTAAAAGTAGTCCTTTTGCAAATAAAAAACAGCCCCCTTATTGATATTTTAATCTGCATGACTTTAGTAGATTGTTAATAGTGAGGCATCATTGTGCAGGCTGCATTTTGCTGTTGTAAGCTGTAGCTGGTGGAGCCAGTTTCTACTACTTTGTATGGTAAGTGGATCTATTTTACCGGATAAAGTGCTTTATAATTCCTCTCCTTACACATACACCGATGGAGATGCAAAGTGCAAGCTGGGGTTCCGAACTTCCAACATTGTGAACAAAGCACAATACGGTAGTTTAGTCCAGTGGATCAGCATCAAGGGGTCGAGCTGCCCCCAAAGTGAGTGAGAGACTAGATTACGTGGGTGCATCATTTCCTGTAAATCGCTGGTGTTTGGGGATCGGTCGTTGGACTCTCCAGCGGGAATGGCAGGCTCCACCACCACCAATACAAACTACTGTAAATACAGGGAATAATTGAAGGTAAATACATTGAAAATATGCCAAACCACATGATGAGGTTTGATTTCATGAAAACCTTGATGGGAACTTTGAGTAAAGGTGCAGAAGTATTAGCCAGATGTACTTAAAGTATCAAAACTAGTACAAACTGGTGAATTATCAGACTTCTACTGCAGTATTTTATTGTTGGTGGAGCTTTATGTCAAGTTCAGTAGATTAGTCCAGCGGATCACAATTTAGAGGTCAGGTACCTCCAGAGGGAGATGCTTGTGAGACGATCATCAATCTGCCAGTGCATTTACAAGGAAAATAATTATTGTACATCTTTGGTTCCCAAACAGTTCTTAGGGGAAGACACTTCTTGGTAAAATGCTATTTAAGGCCACTGTAATAAATGTATTTACTTTCCACCACTGGTCATCCATTAAATAGGCCGCTCCAAGCTGTGATATGGCCACGGGACACAACCCCTAGACCGTATGCGCTCCCACGAGAAATAAAGAGAAAGATGTATGACGAGTGATGAACTGTTTCCCATAATCCTCGGGGTTTAGGGCCGTGTTTCAATATCAAAGAGAGAAAGCATATGGGGGGCTTTGCGGGTCTGGACACATCAAAGCAAAGTGCGCATCTTAGGGCCCCATTTACGAGAAACTGTATCCACGACGGTCCACTTCACAAGAGGATGCTCCACTTATATCGCCAGCATGAGAGATTAGATGCAACGTGTGCCCGACTCTTTTAGGAGGTGAAAAACAAGAATCTGAGCTTGCATCTTTTGTTTCCCCCCCTCCCATGTGGGTAGTTTGGGCTCAGAAACTCCTCCTCGCAGGTTGTTTTGCTCTTCAGCCTCGCATTATGCATCGCAGGTAGATTTCAAGTTGAGAACTCAAGTGGGACAGCAGTTTTGATAGATCAAGGAGCATTCGAGGCAAAAACAACACTCGTTGCCACTCCGAGAGCTGGGAGGTTCTCCAAAGCGGGCTTAATTACCAACTGCAGGTCGAAGCTTCATATATAAACCACGGGGCTCTTACTGGGAATCAGGAGCTAATAAGTTGCCTGCCCATTCTAGGTCATCAACATGAGCAGGGGGAGCGGCGAAGAAGAAGGAGGCAGCGGCAGTCGTTCTTTTTAAATATCCCGTTTTCTTGTTAGTTTGTGACCTAAACTCGGCTCTTTGGTTTATCCACTGCTGGTTTGTATCATTATCTGTGTCAAGCGGAGTAATTATCTAACAAATGTAGAAAAGCTGCTCTCTAATTAAATGCCATGGGCTGTGAGAGATGGAGATACATTATTTATGCCGCTTTGATGAGCGCTAGCTAGCTCCAAGGAGCGAGCAGTCAGTCGCTTTTGGAACCGAATTCGGAGAAACTTTTTTTTTTTAGTGGGTGTTCAGGGAAAAAGAAAGAAAAGAAAGTATGTGTTTGCCACTGGGATGGAGGTGCTTCAGGTTGTCTGTGTTGAGCAACCAGTTTCTGCAAATGTCATTTGCTCATGGGGAGGGAGATATTTTAACTGGTATTTACAAGTAAGAGATGCAAATTGGAGCGACTGTTTAAAAAAGGTATTCATACTGTGAACATTCTTCTTTATAAAGTGACACATGCAGCATGTGTTGTTCCTGCTGCTCACACCCGATCCTAATCTGATCAAGCCTACATCACGACGCAGTTCAAATTCGACCACTCAACAAGCTGCAACTCTCCTCTTCTGGCAAAAGAAATGAATCAAAAAGCTTTAACAATAATGAGCCACAAACTGAGAATCAACTTAAAGGAGAAGAAAGGAGCAAGCCAAAGTGAGATAAGAATTTCTTATTATTCCAATAAAAAATACATTCATACAGAAATATAACAATTTTGCAAAACAATTTCAAATAAAAATTTCATAAAGCATAAACATAACAATTTTACAAAAGTTGTTTTTTTTTCTCCTTTTTTTATACAAAGATTCAGTTGAGAACAAAGAGCTGTGTGTGTGCGTGTGCATGAGAGAGAGACAGAAGATGTTGGGGTAGTGTGGGATGAAAGCGTTGATGAAAGATGGGAGCAAACACAGGGCTTAATCAAGGCTCAATTACCACAACGTTCTTTTTGGGGGATGTTTCCTCTCCTTTGCTCCCAAAATCAATCCAGAGGTTTCAAGTCTGTGCTCATCACATCGGATTTAAAATCTTTAAGGATGCAAACTGTGCCGCAGCGTCCGATCCCAACAACAAGGCTCGCTGATCTGGAGCGGTGTGGCAAAGATGACCTTTGACCCGAAGACGGTAATAAGTAAGATCCCGCAGATCCATCCTTAAAAAGTGAGGTACGGTCGTGGGCTTTTTTCTCTCCCCCACCCTCCTATTACTTTTTGGGGTCAAATCTCCATGTGCACCGTGACCATTTGATCTCTTTCCGAGAGCCCCGCTCCTCTGGTTTTCAGAATACTGTTGCAGCTCGGCTAAAACAACGCTCCCCAGACAAGGTCAATAACCAACCTACACAGTCAGCAGTCTGTGACAGATTCCATGCCAACAAAGCCTTTAGCAATTCATTACCGAGAGGCAGTACAAGGCGAGGCCTGTCCGACTGCAGCCTGTTAATTACAATAAATCTTTAGAGTTTTCTTCAGTCCTAGGCTAGGGAGGGGGGGGGGGGGGGGGCGACAATGTGTTGGTGGTGGAGGGATGCAATAGCAGGGAGCGGTCCTGTATGAACTGGACATCAAAAATAAACAATATTTCTGGGTGGGTCTGGGTATGATGGACAACACCTTTAATGAGTGAATTTAAGTGCTCTAAACATACAGCGTTTGGCCGACTGAGTTAAACGTGATGCGGCTCAACTGAACTGGTGCCGACTCAAAGACGACTTTTACACCACACGCACAACAACAAACACCATCAAGCGACAGAATCTGAATAGATTGCAGACGGCGGCCATGAAACACAAAGGAGGTGGAGCGTTAGCATGTAACTGAGCCTTGATCAAGCTTGTCAAATCACCCATAGGACAAGTGTGACTTCCCCTGGGAGGAAAGAAGAAGAAAAAAAACATCCCACCGCTGCCACAGGGCCGAGTCACTTGCATAAGGCACCATTAAGGTCAACAGTGCATTATTAGATAGAAAAGAAAAGTAAAAAAAAAAAAATCAAAGTTACTCGTCAAGGCATAGGATGAGAGAGAATGAGGAAGCAGTGGGGGAAATCTCCAGCCGGATGGAAAGAAAAAATGAATAAAACGGATGAGGTGGTGAAAAGAAAGAAGAGGAAATCATCAAGGCTTTATGTACAATATTGTAACATTTAACCGTCGGCATGTTAGCTGCACTTTTATTGAAACTATTTGCAGTCCTGATTACAGTGGAAACATGAAATGAACAAACCCTAGAACCATGCAACACCTGTCTATGATACTGAAGTTATAGTATAGTTGTGTTATACCTCTAAGCACACAGCGTATACAATTGGACTACAAATGAGCTTTGTAGCTTGTAAAAAATAAACCAGCCTACATAACACATTGCACATTTAGTAGCTGCACCAAAAAAAAAAACACCAAAAAAAGCTCCTGTCATACAGCGACCGAGGGGGTCGTGGGAGGGTGTCGTGGTCTCTGGGCCGCTGACCAGAAGAGGAAACGGGTCCCCCTTCTCTCGGGGTCAAATCCAAGGCCTCAAAAAGCTCCCCCCCCCCACAGTCTCGGGTGCCAGACAGACAGGCAGGAGCCTCCATCCTGCCCCGTCCTCGCTCTGCCACCAGGGAAACACGGATGGAATGTTTCCCCCCAGAAACCCATTCAGTCCACAGCAACATTGGTACCGGCCCCGTCAGCCCCATCTCACCTACTGTCCTCCCAGAGGGGGGGGGGGAAGAGAGATGAGGGGGGGGGGGCCGGTCAGCCAATCTCAGACATTCACAGTGCACACATGCTAACCTCAGACAGTTTTTTTTTTCTTCTTCTTCTTTTTTTTTTTTTTTTAAGTACCAGTGTATCTGCTGTCCGGGAATGCCCCCTAACCTCCCCACCCCCCACCCCCCCTAACATCATGCACCACACATACAATTCATTCACACTTTGTTTTTTTTTGTCTTTTCTTCTTTCTTTTTTCTATGTGTGTGAGTTGTACGTCCTTCTCAAGCAAAAGGATTTCTTCTCCCCCCTTCCCCCTTCCCCCCACCTCCGTCCGTGATTTTGTCCTTTTTTTTTTTGTCGCAACAGACAACCATCAGAGCGCCCCTTTTCTCCAAAGAGAGGTCCAGGAGGCACTGGGTTTCAGTATGGTGCAAAACGGCATGCTTTGGCTGCTCGCCACTCTGCTCTGGGACAGTTCAACCAAGAGACTGGTCGGGAGACGGCGTTTTTTTTTTTTACCCCCTTTCTTTCTCTTTCTTCTCTTCTTTTTTTTTTTTTTTTTTTTACAACAGCTTTCCCCCCCCGTCGCTGTTGGTCGGAGCTCATCCTCCGCTCTAGACGTGCCTTTTCATGTGAAGGGCCAGATGGTCAGACCTGGAGAAACATCTGGAGGGGGGGGAGAGAGAGAGTCAGTAACAGGTGGACTGCAGGTGAGCGAGATGAGTTAAAAAAAAAAAATATTTTAGGGAACGAAAGTAACAAATTTTGTCGGCCGCTTGGTGCGACAGCGCTTCTTCTTTAAATAAGAGTCTTGAGCGTGATTCATCCAAAAGATTTGGTGATTATTATCGGAATGCCATGCGAGCTAATAACTGAACCATCACATTCCACTGGCACAAGGCTGATTAACTACAAATGACCTCCTGATTCATGCTTTAGTCCTTTTGGAGGTTTTCATCAGTGCATTCCATCATCAAAGACATGCATAATTATCTGGGTTATGAAAGTAAAACAAAAAAAATGTACAGAAACCTGTCTGGGTTCTGCATGAATGAAGTAGGGAGCGTACCTGTCACAGTGACTGCATTTGAATGGCTTTGCCCCGGTGTGCTTCCTGAAGTGTCTGGTCAACTCGTCGCTTCGTGCAAAACGCCACACGCAGCCCTCCCACGAACACCTGTACGGTTTCTCGCCTGCAGAACAAAAAAAAGGGGGGGGGGGGGGGTTAATAAACACACACAAGGGTTTTCCTGCTGAGGCTGGTAATGGATTTGTCATTCAAATGCGTTCCGATCAATCACCCCGGTGGTGGGGGTGGGGGAGGCCAGATGACACAAGTCACTGACAACTCACTGACGGCCCAGATTCCACCGAACCGGTTGGACCGCCAGCCCCGATCACGTGCAACCGGGGAGAAAACGGCTTCAAGCGCCTAGAGCGACACTGTGCACACGAGACTATGCAAACAGCACTCGAACAAATAAAAAACAAAAGCCGCACGTGCAATTTATGACGCCACTGATAATGAATAAGAGACGCTCAAATGACCACTCGACGGCGCTCCAACTCCCCCCCCCATTCAACCCTTTCCCATGGTGAAACTCAATCTGCTTTCAAGTCCTTTTATCTCCCATGTGCAACCCCTCCCCTTGCTCCCTCCCTCCCTCCCTCCCTCCCTCCCTCGCTCACATTCCAGATAGATTAGGTCACAGTTTAGGTATCCAGCCATGCAGAGCTAATACCCACAGCGCTCCAGCTGAGGACATCGTACGATGTGGACCTTTAATTACATTACACAATGGCCGGGCGGCTGAATTAAGGGCACCTCCGCTCGCTCCCTCAATAATAAGTGAGGCTTCTGTTTGACTGTGTGAATGAATTGCTTTGGCGTTTCTGAAGCAGCAGAGAAGACCCTCTCTGTTGACAGTACATCACACACGTGGGTCTCGTGTTGGTGCTTGGGGAGGGGGAGACTCACCCGTATGAGTGCGCTGGTGTGCCTTTAGGTGGGAGCTCTTCGTGTAAACCTTGCGACATCCGTTGAACTGACACCTGTGTACCCGCCTCCTGCCGTCCGAGGACGCTTCCCCGCACACGAGTCCCGCCTTGTCAGCGCCTTTCGCCGCGCCGCCGTTCCGGATTTTGACCGGCAAGTGCAGCTCGGCAGCGACCCAGGTGCCGGCCGCGCCGCCGGCCTCCGAGCCGGCCTCCGGAGAGGACGGGGGCGTGCTTATGACGGAGGGGCTAAAAGGCCCCGAGCCCACCAGGACGGAGCCCAGAGGGTTGGAGGTGAAGCTGTGCGTGGGCGAGAGCTCCTCGGAACTGTCCGAAGCCTCGCTGCTGGCGTCCGAGTTCACGCTGTTGGTGTCCAAGATGGGGCTGTCCCGACTGTCCTCCTCGTGGGCCACGGGCAGCTTGGGGTCGGACTCGGCCTTGGCCTTGTCGCCGCAGACCAAGATCAGCTTGCTCCAGAGGTCCTCCTGGCTTTCAAACTTGAGGTCGGACGTGGAGACGTAGGGCTCGTTCTGCAGGTAGCGCTCCAACTCCAGGCATGTCTGGTGGAGCGAGAGTCAAAACAGTCAGAATGAATGAACGACAACCGCAGCGCCGAGAGAGAAAGAGAGAGAGAGGCAAAACACTTCAGTGTGGGAAATCCTTTGAAATGAGTCATGTCATAACCCCTCAAACAAGAAGCCGTATGCGGTGTAACGTTGGTAGCAGGAAGCGTTCATCAGGAAACGGTAGCTACGCTGCACATTTCAGGCCGATGACTGCAATGACAGAAACGCTGTGACGACACCACGACGAAGAGGCACGAAGAGAAAAAAAGGGAACTTAATCAATTATGTTGGTTCCAGCTGCTCCAACACAGGGAACCTGCTCCCATGTGTGCATTGGGGGACACGGCCGGTAATGGAATCAATGTTTTGGGGGTGAAAAGATAAACTCGCCCTCATCTGAAAGAAACAGCCCGACACGCAAAACAAGCCACTTCCTGCTTCACGTCATTTCCATGAACCTCCCTGAAGTCTCCTGCACCAGAGCGCAGCCCCGCACTTTAACACGTGCATTGTCATCTCAGCGCTCCAATGACTCACTGAACACATCTAGAGTCCTTTTAAGGAAGCCGCTCGACTTCCTCCCCCCCCCTCACTTCCTCCCTCCTACATTCAGATGCTTTTTACTCATGCATTCACATCCGGCCTCATTAAATGAAATAAATACGCGCCACTTCTCAGTTGGCTTGAGAAGCCTTTTAAGTTGAAAAAAAGAGCAAGGGTCGTTCATTAGAGGCTGATCCAGAGACGGCAGGTTTGAGAGGCAGAAGTAGAAGACATACTCCCTCCAGGCTTCTGCAGCCGACACTGTGTTCCAGCTGTGCTCGTGCTACTCATGCTGGCAGGAATGTGGCCACGGCTGACACTTGATTGTGTCATCATGTTGTGGAGCTCGTTCAAAAACATGTACAAAGGGACGATTCTTCTTCTTTTCTTTTTATAAAATAAAAAAAAGGGGAAATAAATGTAGAACAAGGGTGAGAATGTTGTTCGAGTTATTATGGGGGCTGAAACACTGAAAACCAGAATTATAAACTTTACAAATGGCATTCGAACTTCTAAGAAGGAAAGAAAGATATAGATAAATGAAATAAATGTCCTCGTGAGCTACAGAGTTGATCCTGAGCCAACGCGCTACTTCTGATTTGGAATCAACTACTGACTGATTTTAAATTCTACTTCCTCCTCCCACACGAAGCGGTGACACTAGCTCACATGCTCTGAAACAACCAGCTGGGAGGAGGAGAAGAAGAAGTCATGCTCAAAATATAGCAGAGCATTCAAAAAAAATAATCTTTATTTAAAATGTTTTTAAAAAGCACCAGCACGCTGCTGTGACTGTCCCCAAATCATCTTCAGCACAGCCTCGACTCCAGCTGTCAGACTGACACACTGATCCACTTCAGGCTGACAGGAAAACAACTTGATAACCGGCTGGACCGTGAAAACACACACACACACACAAAACGTCAGCTGAACGGGACCGGCGCCGTCTAAGCACCGGGCGCCTTTGCGTGTGTTTACAGCCGTTACGACGCGGGGATGTGGAGCTGAACTTGTGGAGCGCGCTGAACGCGCCGCGGTGTGATGTAGCAACGCGTCTCAGTTCCGCTTTGCCACGCAAGGCTCAACAAGCGACTCTAAGAATACAGTTGATTAAAAAGATGTATATATAAATATATATTCACCTGCTGCCAGTACTCCTCCAGTGACGGTAAGGCTGAGAAATACCCCGTGTCGTGAACTATTTGAAGTTCCTGAAAGATGCTGCACATGGGTAGAACATCCATTTTTCCCCAGAGATTTGTAAAAAATATATATTTTAAAAATTGCGATACAGCTGCAGTTAAATGCGTTTGTCAGGTGGAAGAAGAAGATGAAGACAAAAAATGTAAACCCAGTAGAAGGAATAAGAGCGGTCCCCTGCGATGCAAGCGAAGAGGCGCTTGTTTTGAGCAGCAGTGAAGTGAAGCAGCCGAGCGTCTGTCGGTCCGTGGCTGTCCCCCCTCTCGTCTCTCGCTGGCGTTCAAGGTGTTTGCAAACACTGCGCCCGGACTGGATGAGGAACAACTGCGCTCTGCAAACTTCCCTATTCAAACCCCCCCGAAGCCCGCCCCCTCTTTCCCCCCCTCTCTCCCCTCCCTCCCCCCCCCCCCCCGTGCCCAACGCTCCGCCCCGCTCCACGGCAGGAGTCCGCCTTGCGAGGACGTCGGCCAATCAGCGGCGCGCGGCGTCAGAACTCGCAAATGATATCACGGCGGGCCAATCGCGGCCGGCCTCCGACTGGATTTGGTCCGTTCTTCGCGGCGATTGGCGCGTTCGGCTCCGAGCGTTTCGCCGCCGATTGGCCGGTTATTTTTAGGCGTGTATATAAAGTGGCCGATGCGCTCTCTCCCCGGGTGTAGTCTCCTCGGTCTGCGGCGGGTTTCGCCACAGGCAGCGCATGTGAGCCGGACCGAGTTTCAGTCCTGTTCCTGTGGAAAACATCTCAGTTCCCCCTCCTCCTCCCCCTCCTCCTCCTCCTCCTCCTCCTCCTCCTCCTCCTCCTCCTCCTCCTCCTCCTCCTCCTCCGTGTAACTTTGTCACAAGCGGCGCTTGCAACACTGCTGTTTAAGGAGCTGAGTTCACGAGGCTGTAACTGCATGTGTTGACATCAGCCGCCAAGAAGGGAATTCAGTTCTCGGGACACGGAGCGGTGACTAATGGACGTGCACGTGCACTTATTGTGTTATCGGGCGCAGGCGCGAGGCTTTTACTGGAAGCGCCCACGTCGTCCCTTCTTCAGTGTGAGCATGCGCGAGAAGTTGCTCTCTGTCATTCGTTTAAAAGGAGCTTTTCACTATCTTACTTGCACTTTGAGAGTGAGCAGCAGAAGGTTGTTCAAAGTAGACCCCTAGAGTAAAAAGAAACAATGTTTTACCTCAGTTTTATTATGGTAGTACCCCCCCCCCCCCTCACTGGTTGTCAAAATAGACACACATGTGACTGAGCTTTGAGAGTGAATATATACATGTTTTCCTTCTCAAATTGATTCACTTTTGAGATCCAACATGTCTCATCATATCATATGCAATGTTTCTGTCTTCCGACTATATTTATATGGACTTGTGCTTCAACATTAAAAGAAAATGACATGCACGTAACCGTTTAGTCGATCCGTTAATGCCTTGTACTTCTTCTCAAGGCTGCACCCTAACGGTGCGCCGTTCTTTAGTATTTAGGCTGCAGGCCTTGTAAACGCAGCATTTACTCTGATTATCGCTGGTATTCAGATTCTCAATTTCTCAGTCTAACACATTCTAACCACCCACCCATTTGTATTTAATGCAAATTAGGTGGGTTGAAAACCAGCTTCTTTTTAATCTGTTTCAAAGCTGTATTTAGGATGAAACCGAATAGATAGTTATATTTCTCGAGGAGATGTTCTAGCTAAAATGCATGCATCATGTATATGTGTAGTCCAGGTGAAGTATCCACTTATTCCCAACAACAGCAACAACAAAATATATATTTTTTAAATGTATGTGTCTTATCCCTTTTAGGTTTGGAACCATAAAGTTGTGAAATGAAAATGTGTCCAGGGCGGTTGAAGTTGGATTTTGAGTCTTTGACATCGTGGAAGTAAAGACTTAAACAAAGTGACGCCCTTGCTAAATTAAAACTTCCATAATTCCACTGATGTTGGGCAAAAACTAACTGTACTCGATGAATCACTTTTTCATTCAGCTCCCATTCCACTGCGTATTTTGGCATTGACATTACGTCACCCCGACTTATTCTTATCATTTCCTTCTCGCAAAAACGTCCCACTGAAGCGTCTCTTCCAGCAGCTATTCCATAAATTCACACACACATACACCGCCATCGCCCGATGAGGCGGACAACATCTCCACACAGGAGACACATTATCTACCAAGCAGCAGTATTTCCCTGCGTGCCTTGCCGGGCGTAGACAACTGAGCGCCCCTTTGTGCCACTCTCAGCTGGAAGGGACGGATTTGTCACCCATAGCATCTGATTCAGTCATATGGCGATGGGGCGCCTTGTGCAGCCTGGAGCAGGCCTCAGTCGCCCTGCGAAGGAATCCGGCTTTTGCTTTGATGGGCCTAATGGGTCAATTCATTATGTCCCGGCTCCCTTTTGGACCAAGTGGACACTTCACTTTGATGAGTCAACACTTACTGTCCACTTCCAGGAGAGGCTCACAACTTTTTTTGTAACGTTTGTTACGGCCGCTCATTATTCGTGCATTTCCACAGTCGGCGCGGCCTCCCCCGTCGCGTTCGATGAATAACGGTGTCCAGCGCCTAGGTCCCGCCGGAGCATTAGCGGGCGGCTCTGCGGTAATCACTTCCTTCAGAGCGCTTCTCAGACGAAGCGTTTACAGAATGCGCGGCGGGCCGGGTCCGCAGCTTTATCATCGTTATGTAATCCCAGCCCAGCCAGTAGCCACAAGAAGGAGCAATTCCAGGATGACCCATTTGAATGCATCACTGTCAGCTCAATTAGTGAGTTGTTCGAAGGGTTTTTCTTCTGGATGACCTGGGAGCGCTGGAGAACCACCGGACAACCACTGGAGAACCGCTCTTGTACGGTTTCCTGTCATGTGTTTTGGGGACGGACTACTGCCGCTCCCCAGGGTCATGTTCACCGATGGACGTTATGCAGAAGCTCAAACTGGAAAAATCAGCAGACTAGCAAGCGTCATATACTTTGATTATTCAGTTAATAATTCAACCTTGAATGCAAAAATATTTGAGAGGTTTTGTCGCTTTTAAAATAATATTGCAATAAATATCTTTTGGAATGTTGTGTAACAATCTGTAGACATCACCTTGGTAACCGAGGAGATAACGAACATCATTCACTCTCTGTTGACGCTTTACAGAACAACAAAAGCTAATTAATCATTAATTAACAACAAATCACTCACTTAAAATATACTGTGATAATGATAATTATGCATTATGTTTTCTCCGGTCTTGCGTCAACAGTTGGACTTAATGTGCCAGAACTACGATTGGACAGATGTTAGCAGAGGTTACCTGAAGGGGACCAGTTGGACACAAAGGTTCAGTGAACTCAATTTTATAATTCCATAGTATTTAACCTCCATTACGCAAAGGTTTTCGTGAGAGAGAGATACAACAACATGTAATAAATTACAGAAAAATCGGAATCTGACTGATCTCTTCCATCCGTGTGGGTCATCCACTGAAGCCTACATTTGCCATCAGGCAACTCTCACTAAGCCCTTCAAACGGCGCACACTTTGTAATGCAGAGGCTCCAAGTGGAAATAACCCGATGACATCATCAATCCACTAAAATAAGAAAGGAAAAAAGAAATACAATTCCAGTAATAGAACGGATGGTAGAAAACGAGCACGCACATGTTCATTTGTATCATTTGTTTGTCAGTATCTTTAGAAATGGAGCAGAGACAGATTCATGGCCCGACAATGTTTAAGGGGACATGACGGACTCAGAAATGAACGTCCCCTCATTATGTCCCTGCTTACCATCAGGGGACGCGCCCGTAATGAGGCGCCGCTGATAGAGATGCATTGCTCTCAGTCGGTAACGCTGAAAATTTGTCCGAGCTTAAATAAAATGAGAATAGAAATAATTGATTGGAAATCAATGCACATACATCATTCAATCTTTTGTTAAAAGGAGAAATGGAAGGGAAGCGTAAAGAGGAGGGAGCTCCTGGAAAATCGATATTCATTCCAATCATAAATCAGAATTGAGTCAGCGCTCGCAGGGAGGGGAGATAATCATTGGCCTGGTTTTGGATTACATACTCCACAGGGCCTAAGCCTGTCCGGCCTGCAAATGTGTTTAGCTTTGTTACAAGCCCCTGCCCCCCCCACACCCACCCACCCACACACACAAACATAAACGGTGAGATCCCCTCATTGAAATGCATTGATGGTTTAGTGCAACGTCGGCCTTCTGCGCCGCTGTCAGCCCACGTCTGCGGACAGATCAACATGTGTGCACAATGGGTCGCGCGGTGTCAGCTCCATCAGGCCGTCAACGAGGAGCCTCTGCCTCCCAACAGCTCTTGACCTTGAGGATGAAGAGTGTGTGTGTGTGTGTGTCGGATGTATTGGGGTGGAAATCAATATTGTCTACCTCTGGTATGATGGAGGTTTCTTCCCCGATCCGTGCTACACACACACACACACACACACACACACACACTGCTGCGGAGTGAGACACCTACGGAAATGCAGCTTCTGTGGTTCGGGAACTTCTTCTGAAAGAATATCATTATTAGTTTGTGTATTAATAACAGGACACTTTGTATTAATCAACGCTGACCTTTTTGAATGCATCAATTTGAATATGCTGAGGTTAGCTCAACAGCCAATTTGCAACCCATACTTTTTTTTTCAAACCGACTATGACATCCATTTGTTTTGATGCTCTTAAAGATGACTTTGGTTGAAATGTGATTAAAACAAATTTTTTTCTGAATTGCCATGGGATTCGGTTCATACGATAGACTATAAATAATAAAATAAGACAATAAGGCCCCCTCCACAACAGCTGAGGTGGCGCTAACATTGAACCCACCCTCACAGGATTCTAAACACATGCCGTGGCTTTAAACTGTCAAAAGTGCAATGAAACAATAAGGAAATCAAAGCAAATTTGAGATTTAGAATGACGTTACAATGGAAACCCTCTTTGTTCTGATATCTACCGTTTTCACAAATAAAGTATCAATTAGCAACATCAATCCATGAGAAGCATTCAAAGTGTGATGTAACCGCGCGTGTGCGGTTACCAGCGAGCAGGCTGGACGCATCATGTGGCCTTGAGGTTATCACTCGAGTGAATAGCAACAGAATCTGTGTGCCTTATCTCGGGCGACACTGAGAGGAGCCTCTATGAAACAAATAGTCCTTTCTGGAACAACATCTAGCCTCAATTCACTCGCCTCTGAGCGGACGTTCCGAAGAAATACGGAAACGCTTTCTACTCGCCAAAGATTTCAGTGTGTAGATCTAAAAGAAAAAGAAAAGAGAGAGTTCAATGGTCATTGTTTTCACACAGGGTGGCGCATTCATGGGCTGAAAGTTGTTTTTTTCCCCCTTCAGTGATGCCAGCTCTGCACTAAAGCCTATACCGCCATTGTACAGGGTGCAGGAATGTTAAGTATTTTTATTATTTTCTGCCAAACCTCTGTGGGAACAGGCGCTCTCCGAAGTGTTTTTCTTCTTCCAGGGGGTGGTATTTATCCAGGCCACGGTATTAAAACACTCGGACACCCAACCCCGCTGATTAGGGAACTGGGACGCATTCATTCATTGTACACTTTCGGGTGTGGGAGGAAAAGGGGAGGGAACGAGGGGAGGTTTGGATCAGGTTACCATGACCGTGAACGCGTTCGGGCTGAATGCGCTATTCTCTGACTCTCACGTGACCCGGTTCTGGGGAGCGCACAGACGCATTCCTGCGCCACCGACTCGTAATTTGGTAGACGGACGTATGAGCCGTGAGTCATTCCCGTCTCAGGGAAGTGATTGTTGTCTTATCTGACACAAAGTCCATTTTTGGAACGTGAATGAAATGATCACGTGCAGACTTCTGGTCTTTGAATGGTTCCACGATCTTAGCAGCCTCGATGGTGGATTCCCCTCTTAGGGAATTCTTGTACAGATCGATTCAGCCAAAGAGTCAAATGTGTTGTAGCTTTGTGTGTGTGTGTGTGTGTGTGTGTGTGCTCGGCTCCAATCGGACATCAAATCGGTGTTTTGCATTGTGATGCCAGTCGCCTCCCTTACTGTGCGATCTGATCTTATCTGTGACCTGGGGGGACCGGGGGTCTTTGTCCCCACACAACCTTGAACAATGTGACTGCACAGCTTGCTTATCGTAGCATATCCACAACTCCAATCTATCGTTCATTGCCACAGATCTGTTTCAGGTGAAGTTATTAAACTCCCCCTGCTGCTCCCGCCGCCGACAGGATTGAACAGAAGCACACACGCATACAAAAAAGGAAAAGGAATCAGAAAAAAAGAGAAAAAGTGCTTTTGTTTTCCACCGGGACACCAAGAGGGACTTTGTTCCTCCACATGGTTAAGTTTGCAAAGCATCGGACTCATTTAGAGTGAGACTTTGACCTCTGAGTAAGCCTCCGGTCATCGCCTTGAGATCCTGCTTCCTGGTGGGAATCCACCTGCAGGATAAGATTAAAGCAACGTCGGGGGGGGGGGTGAACTTTGGAAAATCTTTAATGGGAGGCGCTACTTTATTAGAGTCGTGTATTTGTCAGGAGAGCTGATCAGCAGCGCCTGATGCAGCGTGTGAACTTTCGGTGTCTGTGCGGTATAGGAAACGCATCAGCTCCGCTGCACCTTTTTCGCTAAGGTCGTGACTTTTAAAGGTTGACTCCAAAACACCGGCTGTGTTGACTCAGCGCCTGTCTGTACATTAGGACACAGATAGTGGGCAGGCTAACGGCCCCGCTGTTGCCAAAGTAACACATCCTGCCCACTATGACCTCACTCGCCGGTGACCGCTGTTGAACTTTGGATGGTTATGTCATTTATTTGATTTGTGTGTCATCGGCATTTCCTTTCACAGGGCCCTCCCCTACCTCTTTTCCTCAAACGTTGTGTGTGTGTGTGTGTTTTCTTTCCCTATCAAAAGGAAATCCTATCCCGAAACCCCTTCGTGTCCCTTCGCAAACCCACTGCCTTTGTTGTGCTCCATTGTGAGTTTTCTTCAGCATAATCGCTACCACGTTAGCCCCCTTTCATTTAAAACCCCTGTAAGTCCATTTTCCCAAGCTCACATAATGGCTGTTCTCCACGAAACACTCGAGTGAACACTTTGATCCAAAAAGGTGACCCACGCAGCCCGGGTTTCACTCCCCATGTGAGCCAACAATTACGTGGCTGCTTCAGAAATCAGATGATACTCGTCACTCAGATACCTTTGCCCGGCTGAGAGTGACTCACTCATATCTCATGACTGCTCTCCAATGAAACTTGTTGTTTGGAGCAGCAGTTTCCGGGAAACGGGCTGAGTGGTGAATTATACCATCACACCGCCACGGGCTCCGGGGAGTACCGACATAAACAAATACACAGAGTACAAGCTGTACATACTAATGGCCCTAATCACCCGTCAAGTAGACGTTGATGCGGAGTGAAGCCTGACTTGCCTCTCGCTAAGCTTGCAAGAGGCAATGATTGAAATCCTCTTTCAGAAAATAAAAAAGGTAGACAAGGCAGTTAATGGGGGAGCTTGGATAGTGGTGATCTTAAATGTTGCAACCGCTGGTTGTTTAGCTATTGCACACTTTAGAAATACTATGTCACACTGCATCAGCAAAATGTACTTAAACATGTTAGATTAGTATATATTGTATTATGGGATACAGCTTTGACACAAACGCTGCCTGCAATGGAGCTAGGCATACCCATGTGATACTGTTGGTGGGTTAATTTACATTATAATAATATATATCATTATATTGAAAATGCTCATTGAAGGTTTTTTATAAGCAGACACTACAAGTACATTTATTCATAGATATCACCTTGAAACTTCCCCAGTTGATTACTAACATTAACAATGATTGGTTTGTCTTACGCATTTTCAAAAATGTTATGTTTATATATGCAAATGAGGCATTTTCTGATATTTTCTCTTTACATACATTTCAGAACAGAAATCTGAACATTGGATGGTGCTAATGAAAAATGATTGCTCCATTTTGTTAATTGTATTTTTCCATTATTTTTGCGGAAAAATACCTTTCATAATTTCCATTATTGGTTAGCACCGTCGCCTCACAGCAAGAAGGCCCTGGAATCCCGGTCGTTCCAGGTCCTTTCTGTGTGGAGTTTGCATGTTCTCCTCGTGCCTGCGTGGGTTTACTCCGGGTACTCCGGTTTCCCCCACCATCATAAAGACATGCACCGCAGCCTCACCCCGGTTCGTATGGATGTGAATGAATGTTGGTGGTGGTCGGAGGGGCCGTAGGCGCTGATTGGCAGCCGCGCTTCCGTCAGTCTGCCCCAGGGCAGCTGTGGCTACTGATGTAGCTTACCACCACCGGTATGACTGTGTGTGTGTATGACTACTGGACTCTGGACTGTAAAGCGACTTTGGGTATCTAGAGAAGCGCTATATAAGAATAAAGATTATTATAAACAACTATTTGGGCACTTTTTTCAGAAATAAAATGTTGAATATATCAGGCTATGAATTATGCATAATCAAACCCCACCATAGAAACCTTCAGAATATAGATAGGAATGACACTGGGAAGTTGTGTGCATCGTTGCTACTGAAGTGGGGACTTCTGGCGTCTGAGAAAAAAACTAATTGAGAGAAAATGACCTTTAAAGATATGGATCGTAAAATGACTTCCATATTGAAGACACAACAGGTGGAAAGGGGACATAAATATCAGCATGAAACTTCCCCAGTTGATTACTTTTACAATATGACAACCGCTTTCTGTATTAAAAGTTTTCCGACATGTTATTTTTAAATACGTGGCATAAAATCTAAGTACCCAAGTTCCTCAGATTTACTGCAGTATGTGCAGTAAATGTACTTTCCCCCACTAACTATTTATGTTGGTAACAGCCTAGCAGACAAAGCTCCGAGAGGCCCCTCATGGAGCACAACGTTGAAGTCTCTTAAAACTAAATAAAACCCGGTTTATTAACCGCTCCACCTTCCCAAGCACCGCGTAAGCCTCAACACGTCGACGCTAATACTGAACGGTGGGTGCGTGAACGTGTCTCGTGCCCCCAACGGGCGCCGCTTTGAAGGCTTTGCGGCAGGACGGACACATCGGCAAGGTGACACGACGAGACTGACAGACTGGAGCCGACAGGTAAACAGACAGACAAACACACAGGGCCGGGGTTATGCCCCAGAGAGCGGTGACGCGAGCCACCGCCTACCCTCTGCAGCGTGGACTGAGCGGGCGGGTGGCTTTTTCGCCGACTGAAGAGCTGAGCATAGACACACAGCCCTTGATGATTGGAGACACGGCTGCCTTCTCTTGGTGGGAGGTGGGGGGGGGGGGGGGGCAGGAGAGCACAACACCAACTTTTTTCTTCCTGCAATGGATGAGGCTCAATAAAAAACGGTGGCGGCATCAACAACCCAAAAAAGCCGTGACAGCGCGCGGGGTACCTGAGCGACTTCCTAATTGATCATTCTTCTCGGTTGGAGACTTCCTGAATCCTCGCTGCCATTGCAGCACGTGCGTGCCTCTCATGCGTCCCACAGCTGCACTCTTTGCATCGCGGCTATTCTTAGCGCAGGTGTGCTACATCGCTGGGGTTCTTATTTTGAGCTCTGGCTGTAAACACATTCCAGAGACATTTATTCAGAGAGAGAGAGAGAACTCTTTATCTAGTTCAATATCGCGAAGGTGTCGCACAAGATTGGGCTTCTTCCCCGGTTTCTCTCTCGCTCCTCAGCTAGCGCACACATGAGCCCGCAAGCCGGCTGACCTATTGTGAGAATTAATTAACAGCCGTGGCAGATTTTAGCACAGTTATTTGGGACTTTCTGTACGTAGGTGTGATATGTGGGTCAGTGGGGAGCGCCGCGGGGGCGCCATGTCATCGCACGCTATCAGCCTCTCAGTGAGCGCGCTGATCCTGGCGCGGGCCCGTTAACATTCCCATCCCTTTACAGCCTCCTGTTACGGGAATTTAACAATGCGCCCGGCCTTCCAAAAACCGGGGGATCAAATTCTCCCGGTTGGCTACGCATTAGCCTGGCCAGCACGCGCAGCCTCCCGGCACCTCCGTGCCCACCCACAAAGCAGACTAGCAGTAATTCACACAATCACAGCGCCGTCGGTTCACTCTCGGGGCCCCGGCCACACTGAGCCACATGTAAACAAGCACGATGAATGTTTTCCTCCTCGTTTTCTTCGCGTAATGCTTCATGTGCGTCTCTGGCTAACCTTCAACGTACATTTAAGCCAACTCAAACAACTGGTCGGGTCTTTAACTTGCATTATGCTTCGTGACATTGACCCCAAAAAAAGGTGAAGAGAGCCTTGTTTGCCCCAAGGCAATGGGATCAAATCCGGGGAGAAATCTATTTCCTCGAGAAGCCACGCCGGAGGGACGGGAAAACTGGACACATCCTGACACGCAATTAAGCCACACTGCACTTTGGGAGCATTGCAATTAGCGAGTGTCATTTTCAAGTGGTTTTTTTCTTTCTGTCTTCCTGCAGTCGGCCTTCCAGCGTGAGCTTCTAGCCTTTCAGGCCAGACTGCCACAAGGTCAGATTGAAGAGATACACTACGCTGGTGTCGGAACCTCTCAGCTGTATGCGGTAATTACTGGTGTCCTTGATATTTGATGTGAAATGGGGATGGTAACCTTTAGTGTTTGCCTGTTAGCCCACCCCTCCTCTCGCGCCTCCTGCCCTCAATTCCTCCCCTGCCCCCACGCTGCCACCTCCTTTCCTGTCAGCTATCGGAGAGTGCGGACAGACCAACTAGTCCCAACAACTATGGAACTGGAGGATTAGTTTAGGACTTAAAGTTTATTTTGCTCTTTCTGGTTTGTGTTCCTTCACAATCTTAATAGTGAAGATCAGGCAATTTATAGCAATGAGGAATTTTAAAAAAGGTGTTGAAAACTGTTTCACAAATGGAACAGAGTCATGCTGTTGTTTTTGTATTTACTGGTGCATGACTGATGTTTGAATTGTTGTAATAAATAAATGATATAAAAAAAAAAAAGAAACTCCCACTGCAAACACATGTGAGACTTGGCAGTCATGAGGAGTCACTGGAGGATTTTCAAAAGGAGGGATTTAATTACCCACCATGAAGTAGTTTACAACTTGCAACACAATTCCTGGGCCGATAAAATATAACTTAAGTCAGGTTATGACTATTAAATTATGTAAACCTGAACTGAAAAAACGCCCTAAAAACTAAAATGGCAGATCAAACTACATCTGAAACAAAGGGGACAGACAGAGAAAAACACTGACTGCAGAACAACCATTCATACCTGCAAACTCATGAGGGGTGAAAAAGGTAAAAAGGTGACAACGGGGGGGCAGGTGGCTTTTTTTCATTTTTCTCTCCACGCCACATCCACGTTGTTTGATGACACCTCAAAGCTTTTATAACCACGGTCTTTTGATTGTTCCGACCGGAAATCTAAATAATAACAAACATTTTAAGAAAAAAAGGTGCTCTGAATAATTCAGTGATCGGGCCCTAATAATAGTAATAACAACTTTACATTATCATTATATATAATATGGTTAAAGTCATTCATGAACCAACTTCCTTTTTTTTTTTTACTTGTGTGCTCTGCTGAGCTTTGAGCCTGTTCCATGATTCTGTTCCATAATTCTGTTCCGTGATTCAGTTCCTGTTCCATGATTCTGTTCCAGAAGCCTGTTCCTTCGACGTGTCCCATCAAAGATGTTTTATTGCGAAGATCACCACATCGCATGTTCTCCTTGTCTCACTCCAATCTCATAAACGCCGGCCATCCAATTTACCCCCCCCCCCCCCCAAAAAAAACTAAAACTCTTCGGATCTACACTATTCACGTGGATGACCTATTTTGATTTCAAAACGGCGAATTTCGCCGAAAGGTGACAAGTTTGCAGGTATGACCATTACAGCAAATGTAACAGTTTCTGTTAATTAAAATATTTGAACAATCACCCAAACAAAATATTAATATATTAAATAATATTTACATATTTAACCCTCCTGTTACCTTTGGGGTCAATTTGACCCCAGGCTGTTTTTCACTGTGTCAAACATATAAGAAATATCAACTTTTTTATTTATTTAAAGGGCTATTTAGGTAGTCAACAAACAAACATAAAGTACCTCACACTTAAACTTGGGAAGCAATATTAATTCTAATAATTTTCTGGAGGTTTTAATTGCTGGGGTCAAATTGACCACGAGGGTAAAATATGTTAGTAAATGTAAAGGTAACAGGAGGGATAAAATAAATATAAAAAATCTCAAAACATAATATAAGTGTGGCTGTATAGGAGTAGAGAAAATGTGCCTGCTACAAGTATAAACTAATTTGTGAATACCGAGTATGATATCTGAGACAAAAGCTATGTGTCAGCATTTATCTGTTTGTCGATTTAAACTAAATTAACCCCATGATTCCTAAGAACCTCAAAAGGTTATTGGCCCTCCAGAAAAGTTCCTGCAGTGGAAACGTCTTCCGTTTCATTTAATAAGGTTAACTGCAAGACACAACGTGTCTACTTCCCCATCGAAAAGTCCATTCTCAGTGTCCTGGGAGATCCAAACTTGTTTAAGTTGCACATTGGACAACATTTGGCCTCCGTACTTTGCAGAGGCCTGAAACCTTTATTGAGGTGATTTGAGGTGAGCACAAAGAAACCTTTCTCCTTTGGCAGATGAATCTGAAAAAGGACTTCAAGTGTCAAACTTCACACATACATCAATCTGCACGGTGAACACATGTTGGAATGGAGGGGAGCTTTACGCTCATACGGACAAATGTATTTAAACTCCCAAAGACACTGAAATAAAGTGCAAACAATACATTTGCTACAAAATGAGTGCTGCACAGTTTGTTAGGCAATGATACATTCTTGAGAGGATTGGACTTGTGATTACTTGCTCATCTATGAGCTTTTGCCATAACCAGAACGGCGAGACTCCAACATTGCCTGTGGCTACTAATTAGACTAACAGCAGCTCCGTCATCCGTCTCTGACGAGCTGCTTTAATTGGCAGAGCAATAATTGAAGAAGGGAAAAAAATGAGAAAGGTGCATTCAGTCGAGTGAAGATATCCGCCAGGTGTTTCTGCAACAGCCACAGGTGTTTGTGTGATTGACTGAACACAACCCATAACGGGCTAACCCCCCGCCCCCGTCCAGCCACTAATGTGCTTCAAGGCCTCGTTAAACACAATTAATACGAACTCAGAAAGACCGTATCAGAAATGTCATGCAATCTTGCAGGTACTGTGGTATTCTGCGGTGTGTGTGTGCGCATATGGGGACTTCTGTTAGCTGCCAGATAATCTTTACAAACGGCCATCTGACTTTGATTTAGTTTGTAAACAGACTACGTGTGAATTAATCCGGTCGTACACGTCGTCTCTCGACTCAAACTCCAGTATTGTATGTTAAATGGATAATCCTACGAGGGGTGGCATGGAAAGGATTGTCTTGGCCCGGATATTTGCCAGCTACAGCAGAACCCCAGAAATATAGTCCCTTGTGTCCAGAGGCTCAAAGGTCATCAGGCTGATAGCCGCGAGATTACGAGATCCGCTGTTAGTTAACATACCGTCCAAAATAACAAGTGTGCAAAGTATTTTCCCTATAAGTCTCTGGTCAAAGAAAAGTGTTCAAGCGGCACTCAGTCGTTCACTAGCAATGCATTCAGTAGTTTCGTGAGCTCTGCAATCAGGGCTATACACTCGGTAGTTTTGTGAGCTATGCACTCGGTAATTACGTGAGCTATGCATTCAGTAGTTTCGTGAGCTATGCACTCGGTAGTTTTCTGAGCTATGCATTCGGTAGTTTCATGAGCTATGCATTCGGTAGTTTCATGAGCTATGCATTCAGTAGTTTTGTGAGCTATGCACTCGGTAGTTTTGTGAGCTGTGCACTCAGTGCTATACACTCGGTAGTTACGTGAGCTATGCACTCGGTAATTACGTGAGCTATGCACTCGGTAGTTTCGTGAGCTATGCATCCAGAAGTTTTGTGAGCTATGCATTCGGTAGTTTCGTGAGCTATATACTCGGTAGTTTCTTGAGCTATGCACTCGGTAGTTTTGTGAGCTATGCATCCGGAAGTTTCGTGAGCTATGCATTCGGTAGTTTCGTGAGCTATGCATTCAGTAGTTTCGTGAGCTATGCACTCGGTAGTTTTGTGAGCTGTGCACTCAGTGCTATACACTCGGTAGTTACGTGAGCTATGCACTCGGTAGTTTCGTGAGCTATGCATCCGGAAGTTTCGTGAGCTATGCATTCAGTAGTTTTGTGAGCTATATACTCGGTAGTTTCTTGAGCTATGCACTCGGTAATTACGTGAGCTATGCACTCGGTAATTCCGTGAGCTATGCATTCAGTAGTTTTGTGAGCTATGCACTCGGTAGTTTTGTGAGCTATGCATTCGGTAGTTCCGTGAGCCATGCACTCTGTAGTTTCGTGAGCTATGCATTCGGTAGTTTCGGGAGCTATTCAATTCAATTCAGTTTATTTGTATAGCCCAATTTCACAAATTACAAATTTGTCTCGGAGTGCTTTACAATCTGTACACATAGACATCCCTGCCCCAAAACCTCACATCGGACCAGGAAAAACTCCCAAATAACCCTTCAGGGGGAAAAAAAGGGAAGAAACCTGGAGGAGAGCAACAGAGGAGGATCCCTCTCCAGGATGGACAGATGCAATAGATGTAATGTGTACAGAAGGACAGATTTAGAGTTAAAATACATTCAATGAATATGACAGAGTGTATGAATAGTTCATAGTAGGCATATTCCACGATGGAGACCTCCACGATCCATCAGGCAGATGGCGGTGGGGAGGAGTGGGCGGAGTCTCAACAGTGGGCGGAGTCTCAACAGGACAGTGGCGCAGTCATGAGCAGGAATTCCACGACCCAGACGATCCATCAGGCAGATAGATCTATGCCGTCTCATAGGGTCCGATGACCCCATGAGACGTGAAGTCAAAAGGACTCCGGGAGAAAGCAGAGTTAGTAACATGTGATTGAGAGATGAACATTCATCCTTAAGGAGAGAAAAAGAGGAGATAGGTACTCAGTGCATCCTAAAACGTCCCCCGGCAGCTATAAGCCTATAGCAGCATATCAAGGGGCTGGACCAGGGCAAACCTGATTCAGCCCTAACTATAAGCTCTGTCAAAAAGGAAGGTCTTAAGTCTACTCTTAAACGAGGTGACTGTGCCTGCCTCCCGGACTGAAATTGGAAGCTGGTTCCATAAAAGAGGAGCTTGATAACTAAAGGCTCTGGCTCCCATTCTACTTTTTAAGACTCTAGGAACTACAAGTAGTCCCGCATTTAGTGAGCGTAGCTCTCTAGTGGGGCAATATGGTACTACAAGCTCCTTAAGATATGATGGAGCATCACCAATCAAGGCTTTGTAGGTTAAGAGAAGAATTTTAAAAGTGATTCTTGATTTTACTGGCAGCCAGTGCAGAGCAGCTAGTGCAGGAGTGATGTGATCTCTTTTCTTAGTTTTAGTGAGAACACGAGCTGCAGCATTCTGGATCAACTCGAGGGACCTAAGAGATTTATTAGAGCAGCCTGATAATAAGGAGTTGCAGTAATCCAGACTCGGAGTAACGAACGTGAACCAATTTTTCTGCATCTTTTGAGACAAGATGTGCCTGATTTTTGAAATATTACGTAGATGAAAGAATGCAGTCCTTGAGATTTGCTTTACGTGGGAGTTAAAGGACAAGTCCCGATCAAAGATAACGCCAAGATTCTTTACAGTGGTGTTGGATGCCAGGGCAATGCCGTCTACAGAATCCACATCACCAGATAATTGATCTCTGAGGTGCTCAGGGCCGATTAAAATTACTTGGTTTTGTCTGAGTTTAACATCAAGAAGTTGCAGGTCATCCATGTTTTTATGTCTTTAAGACATGCTTGAATTTTACAGAGTTGGTTGCTCTCCTCTGGTTTTATCGATAGATATAGTTGAGTATCATCTGCATAACAATGAAAGTTTATGGAGTGTTTCCTGATAATATTGCCCAAAGGAAGCATGTATAAGGTAAATAAAATTGGTCCAAGCACGGAACCTTGTGGAACTCCGTGATTAACGTTCGTGGTTATCGAGGCGTCATCGTTTACAAATACAAACTGAGATCGATCTGATAAATAGGATTTAAACCAAATTAGTGCCGTGCCTGAAATGCCAATCGACTGCTCCAGTCTCTGTAACAGGATGTCATGGTCAATGGTGTCGAATGCAGCACTAAGGTCTAACAAGACCAGGACAGAGAGGAGTCCTTTATCTGCTGCCATTAAGAGGTCATTTGTAATTTTCACCAGTGCCGTCTCGGTGCTGTGGTGTTTTCTAAATCCTGATTGAAATTTCTCAAATAAACTATTATGATGTAGAAAGTCGCACAACTGATTTGCGACCACTTTCTCAAGGATCTTGGAGAGGAAGGGAGGTTAGAGATCGGTCTGTAGTTAGCCAACACCTCTGGATCCAGAGTGGGCTTCTTCAGGAGAGGTTTAATAACAGCCACCTTGAAGGAGTGTGGTACGTGGCCTGTTAGCAGAGACACATTGATAATATCTAATAGAGAGCCGCCAATTAAAGGCAACACGCCTTTAAGCAGCCTCGTCGGGATGGGGTCCAAGAGACAGGTAGACGTGTTAGAAGTAGAAACCGTTGAAGATAATTGGTCACGGTTGATGGGAGAAAAGCCCTCCAAATATACACCAGGGCATACAGCGGTTTCCAAGGCCATTCCACTTGAGGACAGATTGGCACTGGTTATGGGCAAGAGAATATTAATCTTGTCCCTAATAGTTAAAATCTTTTCATTAAAGAAGTTCATAAAGTCATTACCACTAAGGTTTATAGGAATGCTCGGCTCCACAGAGCTGTGACTCTGTCAGCCTGGCTACAGTGCTGAAGAGAAACCTGGGGTTGTGTTTATTTTTTCTATTACTGATGAGTAATAGGCTGCTCTGGCATTACGGAGGGCCTTCTTATATGTTTTAAGACTATCTCGCCAAACTAAGCGGGATTCTTCGAGATTAGTTGAACGCCATATGCGTTCAAGCTTTCGTGACGTTTGCTTTAGTTTGCGGGTCTGAGGGTTATACCAGGGAGCAAACCTCCTCTTCCTCACTGTCTTCTTCTTCAGAGGGGCTATCGAGTCCAGTGTCATTCTCAAGGAGCCTGTGGCACTGTCAACAAGATGATCAATCTGGGACGGACTAAAGTTAGACCAGGAGTCCTCTGTTATATTGAGACGTGGTATCGAATCAAATACAGAAGGAATCGCTTTAAATTTAGCTACAGCACTGTCAGTTAGACATCTGGTGTAGAAACTTTTGACTAACGGAGTACACTCCGGTAGTATAAATTCAAAAGTTATGAGGTTGTGGTCTGACAGAAGAGGATTCTGTGGGAAGACGTTCAAATGCTCAATGTCAACGCCATAAGTAAGAACAAGATCAAGCGTGTGGCCAAAGCTGTGAGTGGGTTTCTGTACTCTCTGACAGAAGCCAATCGAGTCCAACAAGGAGATGAATGCAGCACTAAGGCAATCATTATCAACATCCACATGGATATTAAAATCTCCAACAATAATAACTTTATCGGTTTTAAGAACCAAACTTGATATAAATTCTGAGAATTCAGATATAAACTCTGAATATGGACCTGGTGGCGGTACAGAATCACAAATCGAATTGGCTGTAGTGTTTTCCAGGTTGGATGTGAAAGACTAAGAACAAGGCTTTCAAATGAGGTGTAGTGTAATTTTGGTTGAGGATTAATTAATAGGCTCGATTCAAAGATGGCTGCTACTCCACCTCCTCGACCGGTGCCTCGAGGAATGTGAGTATTAATATGACTTGGAGGAGTCGATTCATTCAGGCAGACATATTCTTCATGGCTCAGCCAGGTTTCAGTTAGGCAACATAAATCAATGTGATTATCTGATATTAAATCATTTAGTAACACAGCTTTAGATGACAGAGATCGAATATTTAGGAGACCACATTTAATAGACCTATTTTGTTGCACTGCTGAAATAATGGTGTTAACTTGTATAAGGTTATTGTGTACGACTCCTCTTCTGCTTACTTTTGATTTATTTAATTGAAGTGGCCGTGGGACAGACACAGTCTCTACTCTAAAGTCATGGGTGGGTAACTGCTCGAATGGAAGAGCAGAGAAGGGTGTTAAACTACAACTCTGCTCCCAGTTCCTGATCTGAACCCTGGGTTGTCATAGATTAAGTCCGTGATCAACTTGGTCATATTCGCAGAAATGAGACGCTCCGTCCAACGTGGGATGGATGCCGACTCTCCTCATCAGATCAGGTTTTCCCCAGAAAGTCTTCCAGTTGTCTACGTAGCCCACATTATTCGCTGGGCACCACCTCGACAGCCAGCGGTTGAAAGACGACATTCGGCTATACAATTCGTCTGTCTGCAAATTTGGGAGAGGGCCAGAGAAAATTACGGTGTCCGACAACGTCTTGGCATAAGCACACACGATTCCACATTAATTTTAGTGACTTCCGACCGTCGGGCTCGGGCGTCATTACCACCGGCGTGTATTACAATCTGACTGTATCTCCGCTTATCCTTAGCCAGCAGCTTCAAACAAGACTCCACGTCGCCCGCTCTGGCCCCGGGAGGCACACGACTCTAGTCCGTGGCTTCGCTATTTTCACGTTCCTGACTATAGAGCTCCCGATAACCAGGGTGTGTTCCTCAGCGGGTGTGTCGCTGAGCAGGAAAACTGGTTGGAAACGTGAAGTGGTTGGTGCACAGCGGGCTTCTGTGTAGACTTACTACTCCTGCGAACAGTTACCCACGATCCGGCTGATCGGGCACCACCGGAGAACAGCTAACAGCTGACTGTAGCTCCGCGCCGCTACGGGAGAGGGCGGGCTAACTAGCATAGCTGTCTGAGCTCGATAGGCGGAGCCGTGCATCTAACCCACTTAGACCTGCCTCCAACCTAGCAAATAAACTACACTTGTTGCATGTATCGTTATCATTAAGGGAGGCAGGGGGATAACTATACATGAGACACACTGAGCAAGAGGGAGCGGGAGGGAGAGAAGAAGAAGTCATGCTCGCTGTTGAGCTGGCAACCAGAGCTTACCGGAAGAGTGAGATGATGCGTTCAGGAGCAGCTGGGAAAATCAGCGATTGTCGATTGAGATCAATACAGTTGATGTGATGCAGATCGGCACACTATGCACTCGGTAGTTACGCGAGTATGCACTCGGTAGTTTCGTGAGCTATGCACTCGATAGTTACGCAAGTATGCACTCGGTAGTTTCGTGAGCTATGCACTCGGTAGTTACGCGAGTATGCACTCGGTAGTTTCGTGAGCTATGCACTCGGTAGTTACGTGAGCTATGCACTCAGTACTTTTGTGAGCTATATACTCGGTAGTTTCTTGAGCTATGCACTCGGTAATTACATGAGCTATGCACTCGGTAATTCCGTGAGCTATGCATTCAGTAGTTTCGTGAGCTATGCACTCGGTAGTTTCGTGAGCTATGCACTCGGTAGTTTTGTGAGCTATGCATCCGGAAGTTTCGTGAGCTATGCATTCGGTAGTTTCGTGAGCTATGCATTCAGTAGTTTCGTGAGCTATGCACTCGGTAGTTTCGTGAGCTATGCACTCGGTATTTTCGTGAGCTATGCATTCGGTAGTTTCGTGAGCTATGCATTCGGTAGTTTCGTGAGCTATGCACTCGGTAGTTACGCGAGTATGCACTCGGTAGTTTCGTGAGCTATGCACTCGGTAGTTACGTGAGCTATGCACTCAGTGCTATGCACTCGGTAGTTTCGTGAACTATGTGTTCTGTAGTTTTGTTACCTTTGCACTCGGTACTTACGTGAGCTTAAACGCGGTAATTACGTGAGCTATGCACTCGGTACTTACGTGAGCTATGCACTCGGTAATTACGTGAGCTATGCACTCGGTAGTTTCGTGAGCTATGGACTCGGTAGTTTCGTGAGCTATGCATCCGGAAGTTTCGTGAGCTATGCATTCAGTAGTTTCGTGAGCTCCTGTATGCTTTCGGTAGTTTCGTGAGCTATGCACTCAGTAATTTCATGAGCTATGCACTCGGTAGTTTCTTGAGCTGTGCCCTTACTGGCCAATGACACATTAAGATGTTTGAGTGAGGATTCAGTAGGCAGACAACGGCAGCATAAAAACAGGCCATATAAGGTGTCTTGAGAAAATAGAGACGGTACAGCCACGGGAGGTCCTTGAGCATGCAGCCATAGCTTGGCAAATATTATGCAGTTTGCTGCAGCAGAATGCGAGATTAGCTGTGGAGAGAAATGCAGACACACACGCGACCAATTGCATGATCCTGGCAGAAATAATAACCTTGTGTCCATTACTATTAGCTACAACTGTGATGGAGAAACTCCTCAGTCCGCTGCCTTTCTGAAAGATTGTCCTGTCGAAAGAGCTTTGATTCTTCTGTGTTTTAGTGCTCCATCCAATCAAAGCTGTGCACGTCATTCATTGCATGCTCTCAAAACAACATTGCAACACACTTGAGTGCTATTGAAAGCCCATGTGAACACATTCAGGAGCAAATGCAGCGTGTTGCAACTCGCCAGGTGTTTTGACAGTCGGCCGGTGTTCTACGACTCTCTCTCTCTCTCGAGCACCTTCATCAAGTGTGTTGTGCAAACCTCCAAACACTCCCCCCTTGCCTGAATAGCGCTGGCTTACATAACAGGGCTTCACACTCATCAATCTGTATACCCTGTGTTTATATTTGCCCCCCCCACACATGCTGTTTTTCTTGGAGCTCCCGTTTCAAGGGTAGCGCCGATGGAAAAGGTGAGGCGCTCGTGAGCAAACATGCGCAAACACCTGCATATCTGAGATGCCTGGCAGGAATTATCATCACGGCCCACTGTAAACACACACAGGCACGCGCACACACAGTGATCTCTGTGCACATGTTTAACAAAAGCGGAGGAACTCCAGCCTTGTCTGCAAACAAAATGTGGCAGCCAGGAAACACTACGCGGATTGAATGGGATAGATTGCACCAGGGGCCTCAGTTGGGACATGCTGGTAAAAACACCTAAAAGAAAAACAAAAAGAACATCCTTTCACATACTGTAGGTTTGTGTCGAAACATGTTTTGTAAGAGGTGCCTACCTTTACGAAAAAAGGAGTGTTGGGAATATGTCATCGTTTGTGTTCATTCCCCCTGGAATATATAGAAGCTGCTCAAATAAAAAAAACATCACAACTGTACTCCAATAGCCTATACTATTGCAAGTACAATTGGTTGGGGGAATTCAGCAGTAAAATGGTAATGGCTTTCCATTACAGTCACGGCAATGAAGACATTTGCAGCCGCATTATCTACACTTATTGATATTTTTTATCATTACTTTGCCAGCTAATCTCAATTCAGACGCTCCATGCGGCCCTATTGATTCGGTGTGTAAACACTAAGAAGTGGTGGAAAGATATGAAGGTGGAAGGAGGAGTGACTGAGGTCAGCAGGCATTGTCCAGCCACAATCTCCATCCATTGTCCATCCACGGGTGCTCGGCTGAATAGGGACTTTCTTTTTCCTTGATAAACTTTTCACCCTGACGTATCTCCAACTTGTGCAAACACGTCGACCTTGGCTCGCCATTCAGCGAGGAGCCGAGGCCGCGGCGAGAGGGTGATAGCGCACTCCGATGAGCTGATACTGAGATCCACATTCATCCGCGGAGGGAAAAGTTTGACGAACTCGAAATACCGCTCGCAACCTTGGGTAAAAGATGCATTTAATGGCTCTATTTTGAGAAACCAGGTCGACGCGTGCCTTTTGCTGCGAGAACATATTTCACACCCAACCCAAAATACAACATCCACTGCTTCCTCCAGGTGAGCGTCGTTACCCCAAAACCAAGCCGTGTCGAGAACGCCGCCGAGCATTTGTCTAAAATTGCTTGAGCAGTTGCTTGTTATTATTAATGGTGTCTTGTCACAGAGCCTCATTGTTGATTCTCGCTTTGGGCACCCACATGCATTTTCATCACACGTGCACATCTCCCACCCTTTCATCAGACGTCGTTAGCATCAGGTTGTGACCGATGTTCCCGACATTTTGCTGCACTGACTGGGATCCTCTTGGAGGTGGTTCTTTTTTTTCACATATATATACTTCAATAAAATAAGAGCCAGGACGAGGGGGAGATGAAGGGAGCTTTTGGGAAAGGGGTGGGGGAGTGATTGCCACCTGCCACTTCATTCAACTGCATTTTAATCTGGGATGTCTGGAGGAATCTCGTTCTGCAAATGACTCCGGTGGAGTGGTGGTGCTGGAGGAAGGGAGGGAGGAGATTTGAGCTGCTGATACCCCGCAACAAATCACCTGGATATGAACTATTCGCTTTCTAATGGGAATCCATATTCATCTTCCTCTCCAAAAGCTCTCCTGTGGGGATGCAGATGTGCAGCTGCTTTTATATCTTCTCCTTATCCACTTCCCCATCCGTGTACCCTAATCAAAACCCCCACATATTTTAAGGCCCGACACCATCCGCTCACTCATATTGAATTTCCATTGCAACACCATTGAGTTTATGGACCATCTTTAGGATTATTAATGACACTGCACAGAGTTATACATATGAATATGGAGATCAGCCACATTGTGCATGCGCCCTCCTATATAACAGGATTGATCTAAATCTCTAATGTCTTCTTTGACTGATGGCGCCACCCTTCTGCTCCACATGCTTTTCTTAATAATGTGTCTTCTTCACTCCCATTATCTGTGTATTTAAAACCCAAGACCCACGAAATATCAGCGGTGAATGATAACTTTTCCTCCACACAAACTCCTCCGGCGTCTTCAATTCAATCTGCGGCACAGATAAAGGGGTCAACTTCATGCTACTAGGGATCACATTGAAACCATAACAGGTTTAGTTCTGGCGGCGCTTTTTCATTGTACAGAATTTGCGTTTTATTCAGGCGTCTTAAAGGGCACCTTCACACTCCTTGCTGCTGTTTCAGGGGCTGCTATATGCGTGCGATGCCTAGACAAGATATGTAGGATGAATTATTACTGTAAAGGGATTTTATTTATTAACTGGCCCATGAAAGTTGGGTGCGTGCCAACTGTTGCGGTTCCATTCAGGGGCCGATCTGTATTTTCGAAGGGCAGATAAATACAGTATGGCTGTATTCATGGTTACAGATGATATATAGCCGCGCGGTCTGAATCTACATGGGCAGCGAATTAGTCTGAAGACTGTTGGTGGAAGGCCAGCTGATGGGGGCAGACAAAGACACCATTTCACTATCTGCTGAGAGCTCACTTTTTATATCAGTCAGTTAAAATGAAGATAATTTGTCGGAGTGGAGTTTGGTTAAAGGTGAACTCCACATATTATGAACCATTATGTCCTCTTTGACGCTGGAGGAACTTTGGCCCATATGAGAAATTAACCCTGGTTTTGTCATAAGGGTCATCTGAGCTTTGGCTTGGAGACACGTCTTTATTGAAAGACGAGGGCGATGCCAGGCGTAGAGTTGTAGTGGATTTTAGACATACTTGCACATGTACATAAGAAAGTCTATGTTTTGAATGAACCCATAAAGACATATATTATCAGGAATATTATGGAAGAATGTATTTGTAGCAGGTCTCACGCCACTACCTGTGGGTTTCCCCCAAAAGCTCCAAGGATCAGCCAGGCACCAAGAGGTTTCGTTGAACGACATATTTTATTTGTCAGCACACAACGCACAGCAGACCGCAACACTGCATCTCTGCTCACTTGCCTCTCTACCTCCAGCTCTGCTGCCCTTTTATATCAGCAGCATCGGCTGCTGACTGATTGCCAATTAGTCAGAGCAGCTGACTGATTGTCAACCAGCCAGCAGCCGAGGCCAGATTGGGGACAGCTGCCACAGTATTGTAAAGCATAAGATGAAGACACTGTTTTATTATTGTAACTGTATGTAATGACAAATGTAATCATTTGTATGAGGCATTAGAATGACTGAGATTTAATTGTTTAGAGATGAGTTAGAATGTATGCGGTGGAAACCTGAGACATTACTTTTATTCTGAAGGCAAGATATTAAGTTTTATTCTGAAGGAACTTCTTGTCTTTGACCCCACCATATTGACAATAATTAGCTTAGCGAAACAGAATGCCTGCATTGTTCAGCCAATCAACCAATTGCACTAACCTTGCGGTGTGAACTAATTGGCATATGGACTAATAGCCGTAGTCTTTGTTATGGAGTTAGAGTTCTACTGGCGTGAGGAGGACAGACAGATCAGCCTCGGGAGCTCCGAAGGAGCTGATTCAGACTGTGGACTCCAGTCTCATTCCAACTCAACGATCATGATTGTTAATTGCCTATCATCTTTGCCATTAAATATTGTTAAACTTGAAATCATTGGATCCAGAATTTTCTTGCGGCCACGGGACACAAGGCCTGAATTATTCTTTCACAAGTAAGAAAGGTCAACTGAAAAACACTGTTGAGTTAGATTATGGGAAGTGTAGGATCAAGAGTTTCTTTCACAATGGGATGAAAGTCAGGCTAAAGCTACATCCATTTCGACCATATTTTTTGAGGTTTGTCGAGATGGTTATCCTAGATTTGCAAAAACGTGCGAGAACTCACTGCCTGACAACCAATCCCGACCTCAAACATCATTCAAGGTCAATGCCCAGTCGCAGCCATCAAGCTTTTTAGGAAAATGTCTTGAGCTATTGGATAGATTGCTCTGAAATTTGGTACGCACATTCATGTTACCCTCAGATAAGCTTTGAAAGCTTGGAGGATCTCCTGCACCTTTCATCTAGGCCCATCAATGGGAATGTGTTCAACATGAAAGACATTCACATCGCTTAGCTAATGTTAGCATTTAGCTCAAAGCACTGCCTTTCTTAAGTAGGCTACAATCTCACAGAGCAACTAGCATGCAGTACTCTTTTTAAATGTAAAACCCTTGTTACAGTTTCAAATTAGTGGTTTACAAGGTAGGTAGGTTCTACTAGAATTACACTATCAAGCATTGTGGGAAGTGCAGTGTTTTTGTAAAATGGACCAATACAAGAGACTAAAAGTCAGTTTTCAGCTGAGTCCTCTACCTTTTACGGGGGTGCAATACCTAATTGCTGAAGTAGCCTTCTGTTTAAGGGACATCTGGGGGCAGATATAATCTTATTGGATAAGTTAAACCTCAGTCGGTGGAGTTAAAAGGCCACAGTTCTCACATTAAAGCATGGTGATATTACACTTCCACCCTGCAAAAATGTGTTCCGTGTCACATTCACTTTAATTGAAGCCAATGTTACAGACAACTTGTTGCAATTGTGTCCCGTTTCAATATGATCTCCAGCCAGCTGTGATAAAAACTCGCAGGTCAGAGTGCAGTCGGGGGCCATACAAACACTGATGTGTTTGGAAATGTAGTCATGAAGTCATTATTCTAGTGTCATACTTCTGTTTCATAACCAGACCAGACTTCACGCTGGCATATTGCTCTGACAGACTGTTTATATGCAACAGACGGCTCATGTAACCTTGTTTTCACACTAAAGTTAGGTGACACAACAACAATGGAACAAGAGGGTCGGGAATTAATATTTACAGCATGTATTCTATTCACTAAAATCATCAAATCTGGCCAAAGTAATCTCGTAGAAAGTCGTGAAATGACCACAACATCTTAGCAACGCATTGTGTGGTGGCGGCACGGAATCTGTTAAAATGACGTGCTGCCACCACGGAAACATTTTAATGGCAGGTTTAGGCAACATAACCATTTGGTTGGGCTTGGGAAAGGAAGCATCATGCATGGTTTAGGTGAATAGAACTGCGTTTATTCGGTCACCTAACAAACTTTCGTAACCTACGTAATATAGAAGAACTAAACGTTGACTTATTGTTTTAAACGGGAGGCGAACACCTTATTTCTTTAAACCCTGGACATCTGTCTGTGTGTCCACCAAGAAAAAGAATCCTGATATACTTTCCATTGCTGTTGTTTTCCTGGTAAGGGCACATAATGTGTTGAAATGAGTGAGATAAGGCATTTTTTGTTCCAATTTAGAATACAGCAAACGTATTACTTCTACATTAGTTCAGTAGAACACCAAATTGTTACCCGTTGACTTGAATTAGAGATTCCATCGATTTTTTTCATTTATCTTGAGAACACTGGAGTCTGTGCTGGGCTATGTGTGTCTACACGGTATGTCAACAGCACCATAGCAACCACTGTAAACACCAGACGTGGTAGAGCCACGCGGGTCACTTTACCTCGCATTATGTCATCTTTCAGAGGAGCATTGCATAACGACAGCAGGGAAACTGAGTGTAATATTGACAGGTGGTATCAGAGGAAATGAGCAGGGACATCACTGTTCCGCCTGTTAAGTTCGTGTATCGTATATTACTTTCCTATTGCCTCTCGCTGCGGCTTCTTTTCATTTTAATTGTTTGTTTGTGTTTTTGTCTCCGTATGAAATTTCTCCAGGGGCCCAAACTGTTATTGCAATCGAGCATAGCGAAGCCAGAGAGGCACTGTTGTGTGACTGCCGCCCGCACATCTTCATGACCCGCGCCGGTAATGAGTGTCATCTGCAGATGCTCGTGGAGACCTCTGCAATATCAGCTGATGGTCATGTTTGTTCAGGGTTGTTATCCCGGGTTGGGAAACAGCTCGAGGTAAACAGGAGGAGAAGAGAGCGCCTACACATGAGCTCTGCCTCTCAGCAAATGATATCGAATTGCCCTCTTTATTCTCTCTCTCGCTCTCCCCCCTTTCTCTCTTTTGGTTTCACAGTGAAGTGATGCTGCATCATCTCAGCAACAATTTCTGGGGAAATGCTCGACTGCAGTAGAAACAGCAGCTCGGGAGTTTTGAGATAAATGCATGCTATTCAGCATGCGGGGCAAAGCCTTTCACTCAGGGGCCTCGGCCGTGTTTTTATTTGCGGAGCAGCAATTTCATCTCGCCGTCTTCACGCCGGTCTCAGAAATCCAATAAAGATGACTGACTACATTTTATCACTGCAGGATTTATCTCTCAGGAAGATTTACAATTGCATCCAGATAATGTGGAACCGGTGGGGGGGAGGAGCAGAAATATGAAGAGCCATGAACCCGGTATGATATGTGTTTTGCTCAAACTTGTGAGGAGCCGCCAGAACCTGTAATTCACCAGCCGTGTTACAGCTGAATAAGAGAGTTACACTGCTCTGATTTATATTACCGCGTACAGTTTGTCATGTAATGTCTTGCATTAGAGGCTTGTTGTTTTGTTTTCTTGTGCTCTGCCAGCCCGAGACATTATGCGATGGGACCCAACAGGCTGACAGTGGTTCCTTGGCCCCCGTGAGTCAGGAAAGAGCCTGTTTCACCCTCGACCTTTTGTCATTATCCACCAGCAACATCGCAGGGCAGACAATCAAGGGATCAAGGCCGGCCAGGAGAAATCCTGTCCCCAGACATAAAAAAGGATGCGCACCGTGATCTTTCCCCCTCATTGCCAGGAATTCAATTTCACTCAGCTAACATCTGCCAGAGATAAGTGAAACATAAACAATGTCACTCACACAGTGAGAGAGAGGGAGGGCTCAGGTTTTTTTTTACTGGAGACACAGCAGCACCGACACATCCCATAATTACAACCATGACATTTGTGCCCAGCATTCTTCCTTTATGCTGCTTTTTCCTTTTTATATTAATCTGGAAGAAAAGACAAACTAGAAAGGATGTTTTTGAATGGAATGGAGAAACAAGAAAACAAAGCCATTACAAAGGGGATTCACCTTCAATAATAATGGAAGGAAAACCAAAATCCATTCAAATTCATCATGTCAGATAAAATGTTAAAAAAAACTGAGCTGTAGTGTGTGAATTCAGTTTATTTCAATTCAGTTTATTTTGTAAAGCCCAATATCACAAATGACAAATTTGCCTCAAAGGGCTTTACAATCTGAACACACACGACATCCCATTTTGCAAATGATAAGAAGTCCTCTGGATAAGAAATAATAGTCTCTCCAAACAAAGACGTCCAATCTCCCGTTCAAAGCCAGGTGTCAAGGCCACAAACCCCCCGCTGTCACCCAGTACAAAGCCCTGCACCCTAGGGTCAATGTCGGTGTCGTGTTTTCTTCTGTACCGCTGGAGCTTAACTTGAAGGCCCCATTATGATTGAGATGACGCAGACATCCAATGTCCTGGTGTAACCCCTGACTCACTCCAGTAAACGTGACATTAGAACACCATGTTGTTTACATTGTGAACCTGTGCCAGTGTACGGGAAACGATGTGGCCATGCTTTAATGTGTAATCGTGTACATGTATGTGTTTTAAATCATACAAATTATTGAACGGCTCTTGTTTTTGTCTGGCCGCGGAAATGTTCCAGCACATGACAACTCTGTTTTTCCCTGAGTTCGCTCACTTTTTCCGTGCTGCTCAAGCCGCGGTGGCATACATTCACGGTCAACAGCGAAAAAACAGATAAAAAGCACCTAATTAAAGTCGTTTAAAAGGAGCTAAATAATCCCTCAGTGGTCCTCAACTTTAGGGACTGTAGACAAATGGTTAATCGGGAAGCAGGTTTATATTTAATTTTGTATAAACATTTTAAAGCCCTCCCTCGCATTGGAATATGTTCTTTAGGTCTTCCTCTTGACTTAATAGAAATAAAAGAATACAAATTAACAGTAACATCCCGGTTTGTATCTTTTTTTTCCATTTCAAACATAACTACTTTGGAATTAAGAGATACCAAACAATGTTGTGGATTATGAGGAACAGGCTGTGAATATTGATAAGAAAAATTAAGTCCTAATACAGAGATTACCTTTTCACTATTTTTATAGATTATTATTGTACGAAATAACCCATGAAAAGAGATGTTGAAGTCAGGCTTTGGTTTGTTTTATAGAATATAAAATATGAGCAAAAGTCTAATTCCTTCCCTTCAGCAAAATTTAAAAAAGTGCTTTACTCTCCAGCTTTTCTGACTCCTAATAATTTGCGTACGGTCCCTTGGTCCGAGCTGTCCATCTGCTCAATAATGAAAGACGTGGCTGTCGGACTGCCTCGCAACTGTCATCAATAAAGCCAGCTTGTGCTCTACCTTTTGTACAGCTTTACTGGTGCCCTGCCTCGAGATTTATTGTTTATTGAAGTATGCAAGGAACACATAATGCAATAATCTTATGCTGATGGAATAATATAATTTTCTCTCCACTGCCTCGAAGGAAAATCCAGCCCACTATTATCACTAAGTATTCTCTCGAGGAAAAAAAAAAAAAGAAACGAAAAGAGAAACCCTAAAGGCAGTATTTGTGTTTGCTGTGTGCCGGTTGCATTTGGAAACACGACGCAAAATCAGTATTCATGCAGACTTTGGTTTATTTGGTGTGCAGACCTCATTATATTAGCATACCAGGAGGTAAATGACAAATAAATGCAGCACTCATCACCGTCTCTATTTCTACTTGACGATGCGTGTTCTGCATGAATGAATATTGATGCACGGCTTTCCCTAGATGGTTCATTTTCAAGTTAACAACCCCCCACACCCCCTGCCTTTATTTTTGAGGGGGGGAAAGGGATAAGGTTAAAAAAAAAAGAGAGGATGCAGCAGCGGCAGCGAGGAGACTTGTAAGAAGCGCACATTGTTAGTATTGAAAGCGTTTCCTGCTGGTAGTCAATGAACAGGATGCTTGCTGTGTCATCCCAGACGTTTGAAGACAGCTGCCGTATGGCAAAGAGAAACAGCTTGGAGTCTGCCACTTTGAGCCCAAATCTATTTCGGGGGATTTATCCTCATTTTTTTTGATACATTTTTGGGCAAGGGGTAGAAAGTGATATGAAAGACTATGTGCCCCCCCCCGCCGCTCCATCACAACCGCCGCCCCTTTCTCTCCTCTCAGCTCTTGCAGCTAGCTGTACACACCTGCTTTTTGTTCAACACAAAGCTGATTACACTTTTCAGCACAGCTATTTTCCCCCCCGAAAATAAAAAAGGAGCCTTGGAAAAGTGTCCCCGTCAGGTATCCATGCATATTTCAGTGATCGCGTAGCTGACAATTTAAAGGGACAGTCTGACATCGCTCAAATCGCTCTCTTGTCGAGTGGCAGATGAGGAGACCGATACCGCTCTCAAGGAGAACGCTATCAGCATTCTCATCTAACTCTCGGCAAGAAAGCAAATGAATGTATTTCCCAAAAGGTCGAACGATTCCTTTAACTCCGTGAGCAAACAGAGATTAAATACCACCGCATATCCTTGGATATGCTGCGAATCTCCCCATCTTACTTGGGATTTTCAATGTCCTGCTGTTGCACAGACTCCCTCTGACCCTCCCTGCTTGGCTCGCGCGGTTCCAGACGGCAGTGAGCACGTCGAGCCCAGCCGGTGGATAACCCCGCTACCTCATCCTCCCCCTGGGACCGACTTACATCCTTCCTCCTCTGTCCGCACTCCTTGCCATTCTCCTCGTATCTTCCCTCCACGGTGAGAGCATCGCCATCTGCTAAACCCAAATCCCTTAGCACCCGGCCTCCTTCCTTCTCCACGCTTGTATCTCAGAGGCAGGAAGCAGCACCTGCCCCTTTACCTCACTTCCTGGTGTCAGAATCCTTTATTCACCCCCCCCCCCACTCCCCTCCTCTCACACACTCCGTCTAATTCTTCTGCCTGTGTCTGTGTGTGTGTGTGTGTGTGTGTGTGTTGAAAACGTGGTGGACTTGCCATTCACTTTCTGGCTCCGTTCCAACACTCCCCCAGTTAAAGGCTATATTTTCAGTGACAGGTTGTGTCTAGACACTTAATGTGCTCTCACCGGCAACCTTGGCCACCGTTTTCTCCCCGACCCCAGGCCTCCCCTCGAGCAAGATCCCGGCATAAATCACCCCTCCTGCTGGGATCTTTATCAATTCGTCCGCACCGTCCGTTTGTGTGCCGTCATCTTTACAGCGGCGTAAACAAGGCAGCGTGTCGGCCTGACCTCTTGTTTGGGACAAAGACATATGGATGTTGTACGAGGCGCATAAAAGACGCGAGGCTACATTCACTACAATTGTCACAACCCATTTCCTTGCCATTCTTTCCACTACACAGCTTAGGAAATATTTGTATTGTTTATTGCGGCAGCGACTCTATTGAGTTAGGTGACTCAAAACAGGATGTTTCGCTGTGCAATTACCGCTCGCAAGGAATGATGGTGGAACAAACAGAAGCTGAAGTCACTTCTGTTTTTTTCCCTGGGTGGATGTCCATTGTTTTAGACTCTCTAGTTATTGGTTGTGCAGCCTGCTTCCTGTTCTATCATTAGGGCCCATACAGTCGGCCTGCCCGTGTGTGTGGCCATCCTCCTTGTGCGGCTGCTCAGTCACAATGGTCTTTCCACACCGGTTTTACTCAATACTTAGCAGCTAAGGCATGATTTAGTTGTTTTTATGGTTATGATTAGAAGTACAAAGCACTTTGTTAAAAGGCAGACTGTGACCAAAGTTGGATATTGAATACATCCACATTGACTTTAAGCATAAGATAAGTAAATGTGTAAACTTAATATTTTCAATCCAAATTAGGTCACACTTTCTTTTAACTAGAAAATAATTTTTTTTGCTTTCCTGGACATCGATGCAGGACCTGACGACATCCCTTCTGTTTGATCCAGCATTCATAGTCGTGCCATAGTCATAGATAAATAAATTCATAGATATCCCAAGAGATCACTTTGTATGTTATCCACATAATCATGAACGAGGAAGTGTAAAGGCCCACGCAGCATGGGTCCAACAGAGAGCGCCTTTGAAGTAAGTCCTTTGAATATATCATCCCCGTTAGTTTGCTGATTTGATGGAACAACCTACAAGGCCATTTCACATCATTCAAATAGTGTCACTATCTTGCATTCAAAGTCTAAATGTTGTTTCAGAGGCTTTTCACCTGGTGAATTATCGTAATCTGCTTCAAATGCTTGCTGCTTTTAGTCTTTCCTGCATTGACACTGACATTTTCTCTCACTTTTGAAAACATTAATTTCTGAAAAAGCCAAATACACATTGTGCCAAGCCTTCCTCCACTTAATGGATATGTCACCTTTTGTAGTTCCCTCATTAAATGTCACATTCTTCAGCATGTGCTATTTCCGGGAACACTGTTTTCCATCAACACAAAGAGTCAGTGAATATACTGTCACTGTTATTCATACTAACATTCCAGTCATAAAAAAAGCAGCCATCGCAGATACACTTGATGACTTTGAATCGATCTCCTCCCAATGATTTAAATGGCTGTGTGAAACTGTTAATATAACATCTCAGGGCTTGAGGCTGAACACATTGATCCCCTACGATGTTTTCACTGGGTCCAGATGGAGAATATTGATACAGTGAGTATGGATCCTCTATATTAGACTTCACATGTGGAGACTCTTGTCAATGGACATAGATTGGATCATGGAAGGCATGTGTATTAGCGACTGTATTGCTTTGTGTGTCTTTTTTTTAACACGGCAAAGTTTGAGGCGAAGATGCTGCTCAAAGCTTGTTGATGCAAATGTGATCCTGTATGGCAAACCCAAGCACCCTCAGATATCCGCATGATTAATGGACTTCAAAACTGATTAATTCGTCTGGGACGTCAATGGCAGACAAAATGTTTCATTTTTACCGATCAATACCAGCGTCTGGCTCGACAGCACAGTTCCATTAAGAGTTACGGTGCTAATCTAGCTTTTTATCTGCAGTGTGTGTGATGATGGCTATTAGGAAACAAGAGTCAAGGATAAAAGCAGCTCTTTAGAAGTTGTCCCCTCCGATGTCGCTGCTGCGTTGCCTGGGAAACCAAGCAGTGAGGCCAAAACAGGAAATGATTTCATCGCCTCTTTCCTCTAACCTACAACAGGAGCCGACATGCTGCAAAGCAACAAAAAACTATCACAGATACGGAGAAACATACGCTGAGCTCACACTATTTCAATGAAGCACTTTATATCAAATATAACACAAATTAAAAAGCAGAATATACAGTGCTACTAGTACCAGTGGTGGAAGAAGTAGTCAGATTGTTTCTTGGAGTGAAACTTTTAACACCGTAATGTAAAGTACTTTAATATGAGTAGAGGTAGATATTTATCATCTGCAAAAAATCCTTAAAACTGGGTTCAGAAACATTGGAGAAACCAGCAAAAATAAATATGATTTTTAACATATCGAACCAAAATATAAAAGATAGATTGGGAAAACTAATACATCGATGTGTATTCAGCATTTTCTTTTTTTTACTACTTTATACACAGTTGAGTAGTTAAGTCCAATGGGACCAAACTAAGGGCTCAGGTCTCCTCCAAGGGGTCAGAAGAATAACCTGTGGGGGAAACACATTCTGCTCCACGAGTTAATCTTGTTATACAAGAAGAGAAATCTCCCTTTGGTGGGTTGCAAACAACACACAGACAGTTGAATCCTTTCATAAACATGTCATAATCTCTCTCTGTATCTTCACAAATCAACATAAAGGCGTAAACAGCACACTATTTCCCACTGAAATATAGTCAAGTACAAGCACTTCAAGATTGTACAGTCAACAGAATACAGTATTTGAATAAATGCTCTCGGCTTCTCTCCACCACTGACCAGCACTTAACGCAACCAAATGGCCACCAAAAGGAGAGACACTCGATCATTTCGTGCTAAAAGACATTCTAAATTGACACTTGGTTTTATGGACGCGCACACTTGAGCGATTGCTTCCGGTCGCCATGCAGCAAGCTACTTAATGTGTGGTGGCAGCATAGTGCTTTCACTGCTGATCTGCACTCCTTTCATTAGGGGCCTGTGTGCTCAGAGCCGGAGCTGGCTGACGGCTGCCAGGTCGGAGCCAGGAGGGTTCATTTGTGCAGATAAGGATGAGCCATACCAGAGCCGCCTCAGGCCCCCTCTCTGACATCTTCTCATGCCTGCTTGATAGAGCTGGGAGGAATGCAGTGTCTCGTACACGTGAGGATCCCCCCCCCAATCCCCCTCTGAGGAAAAGACCAAAAGAGACACATTTACATTTGAATATCCACCAGTGTGTCACGCAGGGTACACCCTTGTGTCAGGATCACCCGTTTGTCATTCCTGAGCATTTTCTTTACTTAAGTGATGGTGTCTCTTCATGAATATTCAACAATACGTGATGTCAAAACGCGTCATAACAAGGCCCGTTTACCCTGAAGATGCACCCCTCAGAGACCGTGTCACAGACCGCTTCCATTAACATCTTGATAACGTCTCAGCGGTACCTGCCAGGGGTTAAAAGAAAGACTTCAGTGTCTGCTCCCTCAATAATTTGTGGCATTTTCTTTAGTTGGCCCTTTTGGGGGGTGGGGGGTGCAGGAGGCCTTCTCAGGTGGAGGGGCCCAGGCCTTCTCAGGGGGAGGCTCACGAAAGAGGAGCACCACGTTCCCAGAAAGCACGTCTGGAATTTTGTCTCCGGGGCAGATGGATATCCTTTCCACAAGGGGAGGGTGGAATGTGTTCTTTGTAGGGAGTGTTATGTGTTGAGGGGAGGGTGGAAAACCCTCCCCAACTCTGACTGGCTGAGAGATGTATACGAGATGTAAACATGTGGGGGGCTGATGAAAACATGCGTCTCAAACTGAGATAGTGAATCGAAGCGGAGCTGGAGGGGGCTCTGCTTTCATGCAGGCTTTATATTATATAACTGTGCCCAGTATACGATTGTTAATCTATGGTAATCATGAAATGGAAGGCATTTCTTTTCCAAAACAGTTCTACAAAGTGCCATGCTCTATAAAAAGTATTATACATTAAAAAGAAAAATTACACAGAACTAATCTAAAAAAAAAGAAAAACGTAAGGATTTAATTTCTTGAGCTTGTGTTCCATTATTCTGCACAAGGCTGTGCACTTCATGAGGTAAAAACATCTCACAATAATGTATATCCATAATCAATAAAACTGTCTAACTTCAAAACTAATAGCGAACCACTCCACTAATGTATTAATCCAAAACTGAGTTCTTACTTCTAAAGTATTGAATAATTACTTTCCCACCACCAGCGTTTGCCTTAAGCAGTTCTAATGAAGAAAAGGTCTAAATGAAGGGATAGAAATTGTCCAATCCTTCATAAATCCAACCACCATCTTGTCCCCATGTCATTGTTATTTGGACAGACTGAATATTTTTTCCCCCCATAGACTAATTGGAATTTAATTTAATTTATTTCACATTGTGCATGCAAACAAGAAAAGTAAAAGAGATGTGTGACTTGAGCATGACGTTTCTTTTTACGGGAGCAGGAGCACCGTAAATATTCCCCAGAAGGAGCGTGGACACGAAAAAGCAGAGCGATCTCACTGTAAGGCCCCGTCCCGTTGTCAGCTGATTCAGATGAAAACGAGAGAGGTGAACGGGGTCGAGGTGGGTTGCATCAATCTGACAACGGGAACAAAAAAGCTGATTGCAGAAGAGAAAGGAACGTTTTTAAGGTTTGACAGCAGTGACATGATTGGTTCACTAAGGCTGTGGCAAAATGGGACTGGTTGAAGTGCAGTGTCAGCTGATTAAGCTGGAAGGTGAAGCCTGTTCTACCTGGTTGCTCTTCCACCAATGCTTCATTCCTCGTGTTTTCATTCGTGACGGGTCGTGAATTTAGCATTTTACCCTTTTTGAATAAATACAGACTCTCTGTCCAAGAAGAATTATAATATTCACATGGCACTATTAATTTCTAATTCAACCACTATAGCAGTGCAACAATATTGTCACTGTGCCAGGGCAGACACACTTTTCATGCAAGATGCAAATGCAAAATCCTTAATATAGCAGAGAGCTGTTCTCAATAGGACGAAGGACTTGCTGATGAACATGTGTGCTTTGTTTTAGTACTACTTGACCTGATTGCAGCCTTTGACACAAACAACGACTGTTTACTGATGAAGTTCTTGGTTGTGAAATATGTAATGCTAGAAAGTTTGAACATGTTTCGTCACTGGGCCTTGTTCTTAACTAGACATGTAGTGAGCGACCCATTCTCACCGATGTTTGGCCAATGACCCTGAGGCTCTGGGTCCAGATCCCCACCCTCTGGAGTCGCCAAGTACCACGCCCCCGTCCCACCCCCGGAATTGCATCTGCATCCCGTCGCCGCACCAGCCGACTCCAGATCCCCGTCGCATCTGGGTCCAGATCCCGACCTCTGGAACCTGGTCCCCAAGTACCACGCTAGCCGGAGACTTCACTTCTCCCCCGTTCCAATCCTCCGGCCCCCGGCCCACCCACGGAACTACATCTGCGTGACCCGTCGCCGCATCAGCCGACTCCAGTTCCCTGTGTCCCGTCGCTTCTGGGTCCAGATCCCCGCCCTCCGGAGCCTGGTCACCAATTACCACCCTCTCCAGAGACTTGTCCCTCGTTCCAATCCTCCGGCCCACCCCCAGAACTGCATCTGCCATGGAGGTCCCTCCTAACCCAACTACACCAAATACCTCATCTACAAGTCTGGTTTTAAGTCCTGCTGCTGTGGATCCCAGCCTTCCTATCAGTCTTGACAACTAGAGGAGTTGGTCTCAAGTAGCACACACTAGTGTAAGGCACTGCTGGGATTTGAACCCAGGATCTCCTGTTTACTAAACATGTACTTTAACCCACTCAGCCAGGGCACCTGTATACATTTTCCTTTTCACAGTACTTCAAGTTCTGTTCTTAACCAAAACTACAAAACCATCAAATTCAATTCCACAATCTGATTCTTCTAACCCTAACCCTAACCCTTTTACTTTATTGTATTTGGGTTATAAATTATGGCTTTAATTGTGCATGCCCATGTTTATTATTTTTACTGTTTGTTTTTGTTTTCTACTTGCTTAGATATTTCTAAATTTCTAAGATATTTTCTTCTTTTATTTATTCTATTTTACTCTTCCCCAATATGGCACTTACCAAGGGAATACAAGTGTCTTAGTGTGTTTTCATTTTTTATCTTTTAATCCATTTATTGGTCTATCCCTTCTCTTAACCTCCCCTCCTTTTCCCAACCTAACCCCAACTCTAACTCCGGCAGAACATTTACAGAAATTATTAATTAATATGCACTGTAACTCTCACCTTAACTTGTAAATAACTGACTGCAGACTGTCCAGAACTCAGCTTTCAGTCTGGGATGAAGTCCCTCTAACCCTAATTTAGCCCTCTTCCTTCCTGACATAATCTATTATAAAATTCTCCTAATAACTTTTGAAGCACTTCATGGCCTGAATCCCAGCTACATGCATTCTGTGTTCATATTACCACCAATGGTAGTTTGATGAGAATAAACAGCAGAGGAGCTTGGCAGTGAGGATGAAAGGCAATAAACAGTGTGGCTGGAAGAAGACAAAGAAATATGCCACACTTGCAGAAACCCACGTCACATTTGCCACTCCGTTTGACTAAAGTGGATGGAAAGTGTGCACTTTTTTTAGCAATTGGTAAGCAACACAAAAACACATCCAGTTCTTTAAACTCGACTCAAATAAAATCCCTAAAAGCTCCAGCTACAAACACACTGCGGTGATTGTTAGAGCTTTTAGCACCGCGCTTCACCTGTGATACCAGAGAGGCCGTAGTCTTTACTAGAATGTGCTGGGCCTCCGAGGATAATCGTCTTTTCCCATTAACACTCACCCAAGGTTGGCCGGGATTTTCATCTCAAAAGATATGCATTTCTAAACATTGTATAAGCATTGTGCATTATTCATTTGGCTTATTAGAGGAGGTGGACTTTGGGTTATTGCGAATCAGAGGAACAAATATTCACCCATAACATTAGCATACGAATGAGCAAGCTTCTCACTGAATGACTTACAAGGACTGGTTTCATAGAACATACCCTGAAGGTAAATGCTACTCCACACCGAATACAAACAATATAGGGTGGAATTAAAATTGTATGACATCTGCTCCCGTAAGTCCAATTTTGTTTGTACGTAGACAATATCCTGTGTGAGAACCCCATCATAATAACCGCCACTGGTGTAACATAATTAACCTTGCTAATAAGAGTCAGCATAGCATATTGTACATATACAAAGAGCACTATGGCTGGCTTGCGGAGAGCAGCCTTGACTCGGTGCACATATGCTCCAGTGTTTATGACGTCCGAGAGCATCAATTCATTGTAGATGGAAATCAATGATCCTCTAGGATCAAATTGTCTCGGTATGGCCTGAGGTTTTATTTTCTCTGAAATTGTAGCCTTAATGAGGCACTGCAATCTCCCTCGACACACACACACTCGGTACAATCCAATCCTGCACCCCCATCTATTCGGCTGGTCCTGCACTCTACGTGCCCTGATGCAGATGTCTTCAACCCTGGATGCTCATTAGCCACAGGGTGCAATTCCAGCCATGCCTCACTTTCTCATTCATTATGAAATAGTAGCGTGAGGATTCTGTGAAACCGGTGAGTAAAAACTGGTACCATGAGACACAGACGGGAACCGCAGACCGAAACACGACCAACGCATCCACAGCCTTCATCAGTGTGTGAAAATCGCCCCAATGTCGGTTTTCGGATCCAAATGAAATGCGATATACATCTTCAGCTCATTTTTGTCAATCATGTTCAACTTGGCAACATGCTACTTACTCAACTGTTCATCAGCTGCTTGATGGGAATCATCAGCCTCCAGTCACCAGGCTAAGCGTGAAAGAACTTGTCATCCTAGTGACTCACGCATCTCAACTTCACTTGACCCGGTTACATCCCGTCACTGGCTCTAATCTTACTGCATTTGGCATATCTATATTATCGGGGAGTATGCGTGTGTATGTGCGAGTGTTGGTATGCGAGAAAGAACATCGAGGAAGCTTTCTGTGCCCATTTTTTAACCCTCTGCAAAGGGGGTTTGATTACCTTCCGGTCCATAAACTCCTTCTGGAGCCGCTGGTTGAGCATCTTCAAGCATCAACAAGTTTGAAGATGAACATCGCAAATGCTTATTCAAAGATCAAGAAAATGGTGCCGTGATTATTACGTTGACAGGCAACATAATGTTCCTCAGTTTCATAATCCAAGCAGGCAAATTAACTGTTCGCTGAGACTCGACGATTTTAATGATAATGGGTTCGAAAATGGTAACAGTGGCCTATTAACTACACAAGATTGAATACAATTTGAATTCCTTTTTTTTCTCTTCCTTTTATTGCTTCTCACTTCTAGCTGGTGAGCAACGATTTGATCAGCTAGCTAATTGACTTGACTTTATTTGATGCATCACAGTGGCATTAGAATTTGCACAATAACTAGATGCGCTGTGTTAAGTGTTTGTAGCGAAATGCTAATTTACAACACCTGTCTTTTTTTTATGAAGAGAAAATAAGAAAATATATCCAGACACATCCACAAATGTGTTTACAGGGGTGAGAGAACAATGTTGTTTCTCTTTTAACCATGATTTAATACCTCAATTTAAAACATAAAAATTGTATTCCATTTTCAATTCTGTTAGTAGACAGTTCTATGCTTTTGCTCATTGAACAAGAGAAAACTGATTGTCCAAATTATGGTAACGTTAGCCTCAGAAGTGCAAAACTGCATACTATCATATTCTTCACACTAAGCGGGGCGTAAAATTGAGTATGAAGTGCTTTCCAACTGCAGTTTTGTTCGTATGCGATGTCGAACACAGACTTCCCTCTTAATGAGAAGTGGATTGAGGTTTCTTGCGGGCACTTTCTGGTGGATGCATTCTAAGACCCAAATTTAGATGCTCAAAATAATTAAGCAGCAGTAGTTGTCTATACAGTAAACGTTTTAAGCTGACTTAGTTCTTGGTGAATGGCTGAACTGTGTGTGAACTTCCCCAAATCCAATAGAGCAGTTACGTGCTGAAATAGCGATGTATTAGCCTGTAAGCCAAGAAAAATATGACAACTTTTAATCCATTCCTTAAACTTTTCATCCTGCATTTTTTACGTCACAGCCACAAGCACACTGCTTCAAAACACTGCTTTTGAGGACAGGAGTTTGGCGATCATTCATTCCACCCCTATTGATACCATCATATTCCTCTCATATACAAGCTTATAGAGGCCCCTCTTTACTTATATAACCCAAGAGGGTCGTTTTCCGCCTGGTTTCATGATAAACCACAACAAGGAGCTTAGAGTCTGATGGAAGGTTCAAGGAGTTGATCGTTTTTACAGTATTGATGCATGTTTAATGTGTCACAAGTGTAATTGTGGCATCATAAGATCCAAGCAGCGGTTGTGTCACATAAGTTATTCTATCCATACATCATTGTTTAAATTGACCATGATTGAGCCTTGTAAGAGCCGTGATGTCATGAAGTTGATCTAAGGCTCGGGCAGTATTGTTGATCCGGTGGATGTGAAGTTTTTCCATGGCTCATGGCTGATTCTCTCAGCCTTCGCTTCGCCACACAGGTCAGTAATGAGAAAAACTTGTTTAACCCCCAAAACATGGCTCTCCAAGGCTGGCTAGAAACATACTTTGTTTGGCTCTCATGACCAGACCCGAAGTGGGTCAGCCATCGTAATGGGTTGCTCCATCGTCCTTCGCCTGGTAATTCGGAGCATTGATTGAACTCCGTCTCAACTTGCGGTTAACCCGCGCAGAGAGGCAGAAGACACGGTATCACTCAGGTGGAAGGAAAAATGAACACAGGAGGGGTGGTCGAAGGGAAAGATGATGTTCTCATATGCCTGACTTGGCCTCCGAAAAGAACATGCATTTCCAAATATAGCGACGCAACCTGAGGACATGGTATTTAGTTCTCTGTGAACCAAACTGCCCTGAATGAAAGGTATCTGAAAAGCAATTAACCATTCAATATCTACAGGATTTATGCTCTTTGCTTACAGATGGAAATGTAAGCAACTGCCAGGATTAATTTCCAATGTGGACATGTTTACACTGTCAGCCAAAAGCACAGCCTCTCTGTGTAACCAGCATTGACTTCCCTGTTTCAACACATGGAGCGTATATGAACTGTGAAGTTCACTTATGCAACCGTACAGTCCGAGTTTCCTTTCACAGTCACAGCATGGCTTTTGTAATTAGGCTTAATGTAGTGTATGTACATTGCTGTTCCGAAACCAATAATCTTGTTTTCATAATCAATGAGTCCCAGTGGACATGTGATGGATTGTATCGTTGCATAAGCATAGCCCGACATTAATGATTCCGATACCGGGCGCCGCTGTATTGTTTGTCTTGCCACATTTCAGCACATCTACTCGGCATCGAATACAATTCATCATTGCTCAGTCAAACATGCTTCATGTGAGTACACATAATGTGGTCGTAAATAGACGGATGCCGCGCTGCATAGGAAGCAGTAGATAATGGCCCTTTCTGGACTTGAGGGGATTTGTCACTTTTGTTTGTACACCAAATAGCAAAGTGCATCAGCAAGGACAACTGTGGTTTACACGGACCATTGGCAGGCAGCCAAGCAAAGAGTAATAACGGGGACGGGAAGGAAAAGGAGCCGCCTCACATCATCATCTATTGCATTGGAGACTGACAGGTGAGTGATGTACTGTGCATGTGTCACATACAGGGGAGGGGGTTGGGGGTTTAAAGGGCTTGAATTGTAGCACAAATTATTACAATGACTGCTTCAAGAGCCTTCCTCTCCACCTCATACAGCTATTTGAATAATTATTCTGTGTAAGAACCTGACGATGAGTAGAACATTCGCACATCAAGGCTATTTTTTGTCGCGATAGCGGCCGACCAGCACGACACATCTCAAGCGAAGGGCGAACCCTGCAAGTCATTTAGGAAGCACTGGGCATATCTTTCCTGGATGGAGCTCCTTCCAAGACGTTATTTGGAAACGTTCTAATTTGCCTGTAGTCCCTTTGCAGCCTCTACCGAGGTCAATGGCTCGACGCCACACCCACACACAAACATTATCTCTCCCCTGTGGCTCCCCCCCCCCCCCCCCTCTTTTCTTTCTGACAGAGCTTTCGCTGCCTGAGCCAGATGGCATTTCTCATCACAAATGAAACCCGCCGACGAACGCACGCCCGCAACGAGGCAGAGAGAAAACGGTGACGGTCCGAGTGCGGTGTCTCTGAATAAATCATGGGCCGGGGAACAAAGGCTTCCAGCAGTTTGATCAACGGAGCTCATTTAAATCTCTTTTTAATACGCTAAGACCTGCAAAATGTATCAACCTGGCTGCATTAAACTCAGCTTAACATTTACAACGATGGGGAGCCTGGTCTGAAGGAGCTGTTAAATCCTCATTTATTCTGTGGAAAAGGACACTCTCCAAGGGGCACTGACTTAATCTCTATTAGTTGATGACAGTGTGTATTTTTGCTTTCATTAATCGTCCATCTTTCTTGACAACAGGCAAGAGATGCAGCAGGTAACAACAGGTTTTTAATTCCGCATTAATCCTAAATAGTGTTACATAAATTACAGAGAAAAGTGTAGAAAGGGTACCAGAGATCACATTCATGTTTCAGACTACATCGTGAAGAAATCTATTAGTGAAGCTTATATCAAAACCTTTGGGTCCCACCCTTTGCAACCCAGTTGTGAGAATCCCGTCTTTAGGAATGCTAGCAGCGTAACTTGAGGGATGATAATGTTGGTTGGCCGGTCCACTAATGACATTTCCACAGAATTCATGGTCTGCGGAGGATGATTCCTATATCACTTTTAGTTTCGGTAAACACGGTACCCACCAATCATTAGCGTGCTGTTTTTTTCAAACCCAAATCGGGACGGATGGATGGAGAGGACACTTATTTTTAGCACACACACACCTACCGACTGGACCTCTCAACACCATGCATATTGCTCAAGAAGACATTACATTACATATTGCTCAAGAAGACAAAAAGTAATGTTTCATCTCACAAATTCCACCAAATCGTAGTTTATTTGAAAACTGTATAACAACACAAGTAAACACAGATTGCATTGGTGTAACACGTTGGATCACCGTCTTTTAGTTGGAAGCCCATCTGTGCCTCTGCACAGCTTCACGGCTGCTAGCATCACTGCTGGGTCTCTTGTTTTCTGTAAGATAACCTCTATATCTATTTGATCATGGCTTTTTGCAGTTACCATTTTCTTTTAAATGGGATTCATCTGAACTAGAATCTGAAGCCTTTGATTCACAGCTGGAAGCTTCAGTCGTGCATGGGAAAGTTCAGGCAGCAACAAGAGTTATGGAGTTGGCCTTCATCTTTTCAAAACTGCATTGTCTGCCCATCGCATCGACTGCGCCTTCTGTTTAATCAGCTCTTTTCTGACAAAGGTCATCAGGAAACATCCAAACCTATATTAGCCCATTTGTGATCAGAAAGGCTCCATGCTAAACATTTTGCTTTGTATTTTTTGCAAGCGCGGCCATTAACCTTTTAAAAAATCGAATCTGGATTTGACAAACTGCCGTCCGGCATAATGCGCTTCATCCCTCAGCGTGGATTAAGAAAACCGGAGTCCTTCATCAAGCATAGTTTGAGGTGAGCTGTATCTGGGTCAGGTCCATCCTGCCAGACTGTTAGTGCTTGTTATTGAACACTGCCATCTCCTCTCCCTCTCTCTCTCTCCTGCCTCTCGAGTTCATGCTGCAGACCCTCTCTCATATTGACCGCGTGCATTACGGAGCTTGGGGAACATGGCTACAAAAGTCCCTCATTAGAAGTTTGGGTTTCTCTGAACATTATGGGAGGAGGTCGAGTATTGATCGCTGCAAGATAGCTAACTGGAAAACACTTCCCATCGGAGCCGGCTGAGGCTCATTTCGGAGGGATGCTGCTGGCAAGCTGGAGACTATTCCACATCTGGTTATTGGACCCGGGGCGCTAGTGAATACAGTATGTTTCGCCTGCAATCAGGAAACACTGGGAAATCTATATGTGGTAATTACAAATTCATGCCACCACTGTGAAATTGAACACTTGGCGTCATTATAAAGTAATGGGCGCATTAGAGGGAAGTTTGCAGCGATGATTTCCCTCTCGTATGAGTATCATCGGCAGCGATCCACACAAATGCAACATTATCCTGTCATGTTGCACAAAGGACGGAATTATACGAGAATGCTTTTCCATTATCCCAAAAACAAAGTGGACTGTGGCTAAAAAAAAAAGTAAAAGCAGCATGTCGATGGTTCACTTGGTTCAAAGTAAATCCTTTTCTTTGCTTACGAAGCTCATTTGGAAGCCATTAATTCAAGAAGGCCTTTTATATCTCTACTACAATGGCCAATTTGTACATGAGAATGTAAAATATGCTTTGACTCACATCCATTCCCTCTATCTGTAATGTAATTACCTCACATGCGGTAACTCCCACTATGATTCCATAAATATTTATGCAAATCCAACAATTCGTATGAAGGCACACATTCACTATCAAGTCGGAAGTGTCATGTGTGCTTTATGGCAAAAATATCCCTGACTCTATATCTGACATGGCATGAATGGCTGGGCTATTTCCTGCTGCTGACAGGGTAAGACAATACATATAGATCATGAAGAATGAGGTCCACTTAAAAAGGGCTCATCATACTCGAAGGCACGGTCATTATTTTTCACAGAAAGGTCTGTAATGGGCCCACGCAGATAGAGAGATGAAAGGCCAACATCTGCTTTCAGAGCCATTTCTCAAAGGCCATTATTACAGATGTTATCCAGCCTATCTCACCGCCATCGACAGCCTTTAATCAATGCGTAGATATTGATATCTGCCCTATGAAAAGCCTGTTTGAAAGAAAACACTGCTTTCATTCATCAGACGTTGGTGCCAACTTTGTTTCCCCCAACACCAAAGCGCCTTCGATTCGTCTGTTGCCATTCAGATATAAATACAGATGAACGCGTCGCCTTTTTGTAAAAGTGCGAAGACGAGGACCCTTCACGGCGGTCAAGATGTCGCATCTCAATTACGAGTCCGACATCAGGGAGCTGTGATTTTTCCCCGCGGCATGCAGTTAAAAGGCTTCTTGTAATTCACCTCATATACCCGTCTGGCTTGAAATGGTGTGTACAAAGCCAATTGAACTTGAGACAATCCCTTCATAATTACAGCTCTTCACCGTCCCTTAACAGCGATTGGTCCTTGGTGTCCTCTGCAGCACTGAATACGAATTTGGGCCCAGTCATCTGGAAATGAGGAAGGAGGGAGGTGACATGGACGGTATTTGCTGGCCATGCTCGATGAAGCCTCTAATTGTCCTTGGCCATGTAAAACCAACCTATGTCAAATCCTTTTTCTCACTATCACCACTGTGCTGTCTCTTTAATCTCTCAGACCACCACCACCACCATTACCACCCCCACCACCACCACCATGCAAAGCCACTGAAGAAAGGGACACAGCATGGATGATCAGCAGACATTTTTCAAATAAAGAGTATTCCTCCTCATGAGCTGGTTTTAAAAAGGTCATTGAGCTTGTGCTTGTAAAAAAGAAATAATAGTTCTCGGATCAGCCCGAACTGTAAAGGATTGTCTGATGTATTTCTGGTCTTACTTATAGGACAATAAGCGTAAAAGCTAATTCATTAAATCGCTCAGTCAGTGGCAGAGCTCCAGAGATGAGTTTATATATATATATATATATTCCTACAGGGATATCTATTCCATTAGAAGGATGACTTGAATGCATTTAATGAATCCATTAGTCATCGACTCTAAGTTGTGCACACTTATTTTCCTAAGCTACGCCATTGTATCGCTGGTTTGACTTGCAGCCTATGCAATTACTAAATTGGTAAACATTCTTAGCATTAGCATTTTGCTCACTGCAACTGGTTAAATTACTTAATTCTATTTCTAGCTTCCAAATTTCATTAAGCAGTTTGGCCAGGTAACTCGAAACGTACATTAAACCCTCAAACGTACAATACAGAAAATAATCAAAGTAACCAATTATTTGCAATTACTTTTATTAATTTGTATTTTAATTTTCCGTAATCACGTTTATTATCTTTGACTGGCGTGGGATCAACAAAGTTATTATTCTATCTCATTGCAGATCTTGTGACTGAAAAGCAGTAATCACGTTGGAGTAATGCATTACGGTCCAATCTCACATTGACATCCCCCCCTCCCCCAGGTGCATTCCCTCTCACGGCTTCAAGTTCATGAATAACTCCCGAGTCCTACTCTGACGTAGCAGAGTCTTCGACTTTGAAGATGATTCCTCGGAGTGATTTGTAGATGCTTGATATATACACAGGCCTGGCTCACTCAAAGAAAAACGGCATCATATTTTGGACAAGGCCAAATTGCACAGCGGACGATTAACGCTCATATATGGATTGCCACTTTAGCACGCCATGCACTAATGCATGGTGTGGAGAAAAAGTATAAATCTGACGAAATCGCTGGCGCCCTTCATTTCTCAGTCTAATGACAGTGGCATTAACAGCTGCTAGTCGCTGTCTTAGTCATTTATTACCACCCATGTTATCCTGGTCTGCCATTTTACTACCATCGCACTATAAATCAGGGGGCCAGAAGGGGGCCAGCGCCTTCATTCAAGCCTGCTTCGGCAGAGAAATATGGAGCAGTGGGAAGCCGGTGCACCACAAGCTGAGGTGAATATTGTGTGTGAAATGTAACATTTAAAAGTCACTCATAACTGTTCTTTTGCCTTCGGGTCAAATACTTTTCACCACACACACACTGGCCTGTGTTACATTACTCCCCCATTATCATGGTTACATCATTCCTATATTACTGCACGATCAGTCATGTCGAATACAGTCACTTGGCAGTTGATGGCTTTAATATCTGGGCAGCTTTTTGGTTAACTGTGAGCGATGTTAGAAATGTTATTTTTCTTTTCCGAGCCCCCCTCCTCCCCCCGCCTTTTATTTGGAAGTACAACCGCCTACTTGTAGTTTTTCTGTTCGGTTGCAATGCCTGGAAACACGGGGGAGGGTTTGCATGTTTTGACCAAAAAAAGCACAGGACAAGATATCCTTGCTTGGCCCGATTCCTCCTGTGTGGCATGGCGACACACTGCATTCAATTTACTGGTGTTGGGACTAAATGTACCAGGGGAGGTGCTCCATAATTCATGAGGGAAGAGAAAAGGAGACAACAACAAAAAAACATGATGAATCTGCATTTGATATATTCATGCACTTTCAATTGAATGTTAATGGCCAGAGACAAAAGACAGAAAGAGATATACTCGGGAAGCAGAGTTAGAGATCTGAGGTTAAAACAACAAGTTAAAATGTGTTGCGTGTGTTTAAATAGGCGATCTCAAACTGAATTCTAATAAGAGAGAGAGAGAGAAAAGTCGTCTCAGACTTTACATTAATCATTGCCAATTCTGTTCAGGACGATTTTCTTCTCTCCATAATTAAGTAATCAACGGTTCTCGGTGCCAGTTAGCCTCTGCGCTCATACAGGACACAGCAGGAAAATAATAACGCTACATCACTCAACTGCGGAGGAGTTTTGGAAAACTGCCGCCTGGCAATCAAAGATTAAAAAGGTAAGCAGTAAAGAAATAGATATTGCCTTGGCAAGAGCCAAGAGGGAACGTTCTCACCCCCCCAAACACAAGTTAATCTAAGAGATGAAAAATGACCACAGGCATTTTCACACACTTAACATGCCGGCACATGTGCTGCTGCACAAATTCACAGCAAAGACTTGACCTGTAAATCAACAGTTGACAGGTTGGATTTCATCAAAGATCTTTGCACATGGGAACACAAACGCTATTGTGCACTATGTATAGCAGGTATTTTACATCATGATCATGACAACGGTGACTTTGAGTCCTGGGGTCAATGACAAATGGCAGTTCATTAAAGTAGAACTGAGACAAGTTCATTTAGAAAAAGAATAAATAAATCAGTCGATGAAACCCTCGTTTGTTTAGACTGTTGACTTTTTTTGTTTTTGTCAAGAGATTAGCATTATGGCCATTCCTCTGCAGTGAAAGTTACAGCTTCCCAGGGGGAGGGACTTTTGGTTCCGATTGGCCAACGACTCTCCCGAGAATCGGAGCGAACATTAGAGAGCTAAGCTAACTAGCTTAAATTGTCAGAGAGAAAGCTCATAGTTGAATATAAATGAACAACACAATGCACCCTGCTCGGTGTTGAGTGTTTTAGAATAGGACAGCTGTCTCTCCTGCTAATGGGACGTAACCCCAGCACTATAGGGGGGCTAAGTCCCCTCCCCCATCGGACCACCATGTGAATTATTGTGTCCGATAGTCAATGGCCGCTAACAACGCAGGCTCTTCAATGTCAGTCAACAGTTTTGAAATGTATTTTGGAAAACGTCCAAAAAACATTTTATCCTCCTTTGAAAGACGTGCACAGCAGCTGCAGTATTATGAATATGTACCTACACAAACAAAGGGGAGAATTTATATTTCGCTATGTGCGGCTTCATTGCATCTAATGCATTTCGCCTCATATTCAGGGATTCTCTTTCTTATTGCTCTTTGTATCCAAATCACATTAAAAGGCTTGACCTTCATTTGCCCTGCTTACATAAATAGCGTCTCCTCGGAATAATCCAACTGGTGCCATCCCTCCATGTAAGGCTGTGCGCACCTGATGCAAACGCCGTTTATTGCAATTTATGAGACATGATCTTACACACACCTATAAAAGTTAACAAGCTCCCTCGTAAACCCAGGTTTGGACATTTATAAAGCTGTGGGAGACATCATGTTGCATCTCTCAGAGAGCTCAGCGGACAGGCGTTGAAAGGGACCGCCGATGTATCGGTCATCCCTCGCGTCCTTGGACTTCAATGAATACATCTCTTCTTTGATCTGCTAAAGTTGTTTATAATGATTCTCTATTAGTGGCACAGTCATTACCCTTTTCCCATGGGAGTGATGCAGCCCTACCTTTTGACGCACACACACAGACCCACAGACCCACACACACACAAAGGCTATTCATTCTTGTCCACAGCAGATTCAAAAGAGAAAGTGCACATATCTCAAAGTTCCAATACATCAAGCGGTCTTTGCTGCTGGTTGCTCTTCCTCTGCGGTGCCATTGTGAGCTGGGGGATGTCTATGTGCTGGACTTTGTCATGTAGCTTCAGCTCGGGGGTTTTTTTCGGCTTCAAAAAGACAGACACAGGGAGGTCTTTCATTGCGGCCGCTGTCTGGGACAGCTAATCCTGAGCTATAACAGGCTCACTTCGCAACGTACAGTGTACAATGTGGCCGGGAAACGACCCTTTGATTTGGAGGCCTTGTTCCAATCCGGCTCCAATCAGCGCGTTGGGTTTCTGGGGCCACTGCTGATTTTCTCACCTCAGATGAGTGATCGCTGGGAGACAGCCGGACATGCGCTGCCAAGCCTTGGATCCAATGTGCCGGGAAAAAGGAGAGGAAAAATATCACACAATCGCACACTTAGATAACAAACTGTGTGTGTGTGTGTGGGTGAGTGTGTTCTGCCGAAGCGCTATGGTAAACCAAAATGTGCTGGCTGGCCTCCAGCCTGAAAGTTCTTTTAATCCTCCATCTGCAAGAGGGCGTGCAGGTTGCACAGCACACCTCAACAAGGATACCTTCACACACACACCCACATACACATGCACACTCAAGCACCACGACACTGTGATATTATGCCGTTTGCGTTTGATGTGGGCGACGAAAGAATCCTCTCAAAACCCGCTGTAAAGCCGCCACAGTGGGAAGAACAACCTGCCGCTTCCCTTGAAGTGCACTCGTCAGCGGCGACCTGCCGGATCAAAACAACCGCGACGCAACCCTTGCGGCTTGTGCACCTTTGTCGTTTCCCTTTAGAAGACACATTGTTAGACATTCAAAGGAGGGGACATGGAAGAGGTTATTACTTTGTCAGAGAACATTTCCAACTGACAAGGGGAAAAAATGAGAAATTATGACTTCCCTGCCGGTAGCGAGCCGGGGAACGCGAGCGGAAGAGAGGGTGACCTTGGCGGTTGGTGATGCGCTGACCCGGGTCACTTTGCCTGATGTATGATGCTGCGTCACGAGAGCACGCGGCACATTTATTAGACTGCGTATTGATAAAAAAAGATAGTGGGGGAAATGGATGACGGTTGTATTGGAGCCCACACGTGGACAGACCCTGCTCGCGGTCTCCTGGCGGTAATATCGTAAAGCGGGCGAGAGGAAGAGGCTCCTCAGGAATACAAATCGTGTCTTTTAAGTTGGAAATGTGTGGCCTGAGATGTGCCACCGTATTGAAGGTGTGTTGGGGGGCTCTCTAACCGATTCATCTCTGTCATCATCTTGGCATTGTGGGGAAGCAATTTAGATGGTAAATACAGTTTGTGATCTATACATCATCTGGTTGTTGTCGCGGTGTGCCCAAGTTTGGCTGTGGATTTAGGGGCTAAGGAGAATTTATGCTAAATAAATGGTCTTATGTGTCATCAAGATCTGTTATTTCGTATTCACGCACCAAAAAAGAGGCGCCAGAATTTCATCACTTGCAGTGAAAGTTTAAATTGTTGGATGAAATGTCTTCAGGTGTTAGTGGAGGGAGGAATATGTTACAGTATGAAGCAAAAACACATATGTAATAGCAAAATAAAGAGAACAAGGATGAATGAATACATAAATAAGAGAGGTAGAAAATTGTTGGTGGTCTGAGTTAAACCGTAGAGAGTTTTTTTCTTGACTAGGAGGGCGTTGATGGTGTCACATTTCTACGTGTAGGTAAAATTATGAAATATGATGAGGTTTGAGTAATGTGTGAGTGTGAAGGCTTATGAGACAAAAAACTTCACAGCTTTGTGAAGTAATCTTGTAATGACTGCTATGTAAACAGAACAAAACTTCAAAATCCAAATTATAAGTAGGTTCTGGACAGAAAAAGCTGTTTTGAAAAATAATCCCTGTATGAATATTGAAGAAGTGCATAATCCTTCTTTAATTACTGTGGCCCAGCGGCAGCAGAAACACACTCAGAATGCCACGTCAGAAATGTGCACATGCCCATATTTAGTTGGGTGATTAACATTACAAATTCCCTTTTTACCTTTTTTTTGCTGGAGTGAATTTGGCACATACATTTCATGGGTCTGTAAATTCTTAAAATATAGGATATAATCATTGTTACACTGATTAATTTAAATATTCAAGAAATCTTGTCACGGCTGGCTTCACGGGTAGCGAGGGGCAAGAGCTCACGTGAAGAGGAAGGAACAGGACTCGGTGTGGATAACAAAAAATGCACTTTAATGAGGCAAAAGTTCCAGCAAAAGGTCCAAAAGGGGAAAGGCAGAGAATGGGGCGTCAGGGCAGCCAGACAGGGTCGAAACAGGCAGGATCAGGCATACGCACTAGTACCACGAACGACAGGACTACGGGGAAAAGGCTACAATCCAGCAAGAGACAAGGGAAAGACTGGCACAATATATAGGGAGGGACACAGGTGTACGACATGAGACATTAACGAGGCGAGAGTGGCTGAGGGCAGGTGCAGGGAATTAAACAATGAAGGAGACAGGAGAGGCTGAGGGCAGGTGAAGGGAATGAAACAATCAAGAACACAGAGGATACACAGAACAGGGCCTTACAAATCTACTCTGAAACTAAATCCAATTAACGTCTCAAAACTGCATTTGTTCCTGTCATGAGCACCAAATCTTTCAAAAAAACAATTTATATACAATTATTTATTTTTTACTTTCTCACATTTTACATTCAAGGAGGCCATGGTGGAACCAGTCCTGCTGGTCCAAAGCGTCGGTCTGAACAAGCGTCAACCTCCAGAACAGCTTCCCAGAGCTGTTAAGATCTGTCTGGCTTTTCTCACATCTGACATTTAATGAGCAAGATATTTCTGTCATCCGCCCAAAACTGACCTACAGCACGATATTATCTCTCCAGAAGCAGCTGGAAACTGAGAAACACACGCCACCGTCCCACCACTCCCCGGTCTGTAATGTAAGAAACCTACGACCCTAATATCTCCGTTTGAAACTATTAAGTCGGCCTCTTTACAAGTCCCGAGAAAACTCGGGCGTGCCAGCTCCACTCCGCTGGCTCCGTGACAGGAGTGGCTTGATACTGAGCGCATGTTTCATATTCAGCAGTCAATGGGTGGAGAGTAGTGAATTATGCTCCAGTCTGCCAGCAAAGCATACAGATTGTCCCTTTGCTCTGTGTAACAAATGCAAAAACAATTTTACATATATGACATCTGGAGCTAATGGAAAAGATATGTATCCAAAAATTAATAAATAAAGCGTCACACTGAGTGATGGCATTTTAAATTGCACTCTACACATGAATACCTCCCAGGGTGACTGTCGTAACCCCACGACGCTCCTTCATAGTGAACGGCAAAGGCGCTGGGAGAAGTGGAAAACACGGGCTGGAGGAATCAAGCGCTCTTTGTGTTGCGTTCTCTCTCTCTCTCTCTGACTGTCTCCCAGTGAGGGTGATGTGATTCTCAGACGTTTCACGCGTTGACCCGTGAGTGGACTGGCGGGAGCGCGGCCAGGGATAATTGACACTAGAGCGGATTTGAAATGCTGATTAAGCACAACCTGCCCCATACTCCGACCCCCCCCCCCCACACACACACACAAAGACTGTTGGCTGTGTGGAGGAGAGGAGGAGGCCTCTGACATGGGGAGTGATGCTTCAGGGGGCTCTCTGTGATGTGGTTACAGTGTCATCAGAACATTAGAATTTCAAGGCCGCTTCTCAGGAGAGTCTAATGTAGAAAGCAGGTGGAGTAGGGTAGGGTGGGGACATTCATGAAGGCGTCAGCTCCTTCATTAAAACCTCTCTTTTGTCACATTGCCTCTGCCACCTCACCGCTGTGCGGGTTCTGTATTTTCCGCGTGACACCCCCAGATTAGCGCTCCGTGGCGAAATTGGGCACTGCGTTTTGGAATTAATATTTTAAAATAGGCTCATTCATTTGCAAATCGCCCTTTACATGCCAGATTCTGTTAACACGGTGTGCATCAATTACGAAATTGTTTTCTTCTTTTAAAAAAAAACGTTTTCTCAGAGCCCGCCACATCATTTCAATCAGTACGTGCCGACGTCCATTTTGGGAACGCTTCTGGGAAATGTGGTAATGACCTAATTAAGCGGCAGTAGCGTTGATGGATTTTATGGCCGAATGTGAAAACGCCGGGCAGAAATTGAACTTTGGGGACGTTAACGTTCTTTAGATTGTCTCCCCTTGCCAATAACCACGACGAGGTCAATGCTCTGGAGGTCATTTGTCTCCCCCCATCACCCCAGCCCCTCCCCATCCTGATGGGAAATATTGACCAAGAGGCTGTGAAGAACCCGCGAAGTGCAGCAGCACAACTTTTTCACTTTGACACATAAGCAAGGCAGCACAGTGGATGTGGATTAAAAGACTGGATGTGGCGGAGAGAGCCATCACTCAGGATGAAGGATGGAGAACCGCCGAGGGGTTACGCCGCGGCCATTTGCTCTCAAGCTTCTTCTTCTTCTTCTTTTCCCTGTACATGGTCAATAGCAACAGACTGGAAGCACATGGGTCAAGCTCTAGGCGGACAAAAGCGATGGCTTACCCTCGTCTAGTCTCACTTAGGGACCGGTGAAATGTGTCCCCTGGGAAGGGAGAGACCTTCTAACATCTCTCAGCCCTTTTGACCTTTTAACCCCAGCCCCTCTGTGATGGATGGCCTTTTGTGCATGGTTCAAGTCACCTGATTTATAGAGAGCTGCTAATATTTAACTTTCTTTCTATTTGTTTATCATTGGCCCCTTTCTCCATCACCACTTTTCATTTCCCCGCTCTCTGCTCTCACACGTTCATCTTTTCTTATCAATTAGAATCTTTCCAGAAAAAGTGTATCCACGGCGCTGTGCGAGGCAGAGTAACAGATGAATGTGAGACTCATGACAGAGGCGTTCCCTCCGTCTGACGTCGCTGAGCCGAGGTGATGTTTCACTTTTTTATTTTTTTATATCCATGTGCCAGAATGTGTGTTTAATGGCTTCCCTGGGGCTACAGGCTAAATTGTGTTTTGCACCCTATCGCTGTATCTCAAGGTAACCTTTCACTTTTGAGATATGAAAGAATCTTTTAGGTATTGACACAACCTCAAGTTATTGTCTGGAGGAACTCAAGGAGGATAAAAAGGTTATACAAGCTTTGCAAAGAAAATGGGAACAACGTGGAAAGAAAAGCCTGGTGAGACACTTTAATCTTCAAAAAGAATGACATATATATAATATGAAGACGGTTAGGAATAAAAAAGAACTAATATTACAGAAACCGGAAGTGTCAGGGTGTTATCCTTATGAGTAAAACCAAAAGAACATAAGAAACTAAATAGCACAGAATCCCGACATGATTCTCTTAATAAAGACAAAACGAGCAAAAAGCAAAAGGAAAAAAATAGAATTTCACCCGTGAAACTAAACCACAGCAAGAACAACTCCAATGTGAAGCACCCAGCATAGAGTTGTACAGGAATTAGTCCTTAAATAACTAGCATTTTTTGGTCTCGAGGTCAATGGGGTTTTGGTTTAATGTCTGAAATAAAGTCTACGCACAACACAAGCTTAAAAGATTTAATCATAGCCTATGGTTCTGAGGTTTTTACTTCAACAAGGCGTGTGGCTAAATGACACACAAACATGGCCTCTTCAGGTTTATCAGGCACTGAGCCACGTCCACACGACTACGTTTCCTTAAGACGCACATCTTTTGCTACGTTTACACTGGACGGGAAGAAGAAAAAGAAATGTTGCACATGAATGGCTTCTGATATCTGCACATAACTTTTGGTATAAATGAGGAATGCAAAATAACTGCTGAAAAAAACCAACTGTCTGTATGAAGGAAAAATATTTCTTGACATACATTTTTTATATTTTAGTTTCAACATTGAAAAAAGGAGAAAAAAACCTCCTCCACGTCTGCACCACGCCGGAGTTTTGGGGCTCCGAAAACAGACGACAATGACGACACCCGCATTCGCTACTTGATTGGGTCTTAGAGGTCCAGTATGCGTTTTCAAAGGTTGGCGCGTGGACGTAGCCTGAGAGAGACGGCCCTCTCCAAAGTCAGTTCCATCCTAAAAGATAGTGGACGAAACAAACTGTGTGTGCAACAAGCTTGACTGCTGCAGGAGATCTTAAAAAGTACAGGCGTTACCTCAACGGGGCTAATAGCTGCTCTGCGGCGCTTCATATAGCAGGTTATTATTGATGCTTAACGTTTCAAATGGCAGATGCCCATCCTTTCTGTCTGTCTCCTCAGAAACAGCATCCATCAGACCTTTCTGTCTGCATTTTTATTTAATTTTTTTCAATCTTCTTGCATAATTTACAGGAGAAAAAGTGCCAGACGGCATACAGACCGGTGTAAATTGGGGACGCACGGATAACAGATTAACAGTGTCACACCGCTGGATGTTTGTCGGCCGCGAGGGGCGGGATAAGCATCCATAAGTATGTTCAGAAACGCCTTTTCCTAGCTTCATGTCTTGCCTCACACTCAGCACATTATGATCTGTTTCTTCACAATGAAAAGCAATTAGTCTTCGCACTTGTGGTCAAACCACAGGAACTACTGCAGAGTACGTGCACTGTGACTTTGGTGCAGATAAAAAAAAGAAGAAGAAAAAAAGAAGAAAAACCACCGTCTCCGTGGCAACGCTACGCTTCCTGTTGATCGTGTGATGAGTGTTGCACGGCTATGCTGCTCAAGCATAGATTTGAAGTTTGCGGTGTGGGATCACACTGAATCAGCGATAGAAATAAAAGAGATACCTCGAACAGTTGAATAAAGGAATATACATTTTAAATTCCCTGAAACACAGAAGCGTGGTTAGCTGCTAAGCAGTTTCACAAGAACAGGTTCTGGTCCGTTAGCCCTCAAAGCAGCCAGATGATCTGCGGTGAGGCCTGTTGGTAGAGGGATGAAGAGTGCCGACAGTCACTTTCGATGCTTTCTTGGCTTTGGCTTGAGCTCGTCTTTGTATCCTCCTTGTCAATCAGCCACCGGTCTGCATAAGCCGCTCTATAAAGTTGTTGTAAAATACAGTGAAAGCTGCCCGGCCATGGATAAAATGAAAATGGAATATGTGCATGCTGAACAAAAATGGGACAGAGTTGGGCTCTGACAGTGTTAGTTCTCTTTTTCTTCATGCCGTTTCATCCGCACCCCGAGTCGCTTTAACTGAGAAATCCATGCTTCAAATCCTGTTGGTTTCACCTGCATTGAAAAAGGTAGCCTTTGGAACACACGGGCCGAGTGGAAAATTACAGACAGTGTATAGGGTAAAGTAGGCCAATGTGTTACATAATGAGCTGGCAGGTTAGAAGTAGCTCCCTGCAGATAAGTGACCCAGAAATATCAGCTGCAGGTTTATGGCACATATTATATTAAATACAGTTCTGCCTTTCACTGTAAGGGTCCGTTCTGCGTCTACTCTGTCTCCTCGGTGTCCACTGTGTCTTCTCTGTTTCCTTGATCGTTTCATCCCCTTCACCTGCCCTCGGCCTCTCCTGTCTCCTTGATTGTGTCATTCCCTGCACCTGTCCTCAGCCACTCTCGTCTCGTTAATGTCTCATGTCATACACCTGTTTCCATGTCGTACACTTGTTTTCCCTCCTATATATTGTGCCACTCTTTCCCTTGTATGTTGCTGGATAGTTTTGTCTTTTTTCCATCATCCTGTGTTTCGTGCGTTTACCTGATCCTGCCTGTTTCGACCCTGCCTGCCTGCCCTGAACCCCGATTCTCTGCCTGCCCCTTTTTGGACTTTGTTGTTTTTTGTGTGGAAACGTTTGCCTCATTAAAGAGCGCCTTTTTGTTTATCTACACTGACTCCTCGATTCCTCTGCACATGAGCTCCTGCACCTCGCTACCTGTGATGTCGGCATGACAGAACAATCCAGCAACAGACAAGGGAAAGAGTGGCACAATATATAGGAGGGAAAACCGGTGTACGACATGAGACGGTAACGAGACGAGAGTGGATGAGGACAGGTGCAGGGAAATAAACGATCAAGGAGACAGAGTAGACACAGAACAGATCCTTACATTCACATTGTATTGCCGGTTCCCCGCTGCATGTGCTCTGTCTTATGCCAAGAATGGGAAACATCTTAATGTCAGTAAAGGCTTTATTTTTTTTCTCTTCTTCACCATGTTTCCAAGTTATACATCACATTGTTGTCTTGTTGCAGAAAGCTGGTTGAGATGAAGCACCGACCGGGTAAAGGGAAATATCTCAACAGCAGCTGGATGGAATGGCACGATATTTAGCCGAGACATTCATGTTCCCAAGAGGATGTATTCTAAACACGTTGGTGATCTACAGACTTGATGTTGACCTTTTTTAAGTTGGAGCAAAACGTCTTTGCTGCGAAACAAAACGATTGCTGTGAAAATGTGGTGCATACATTCGTGGTCCCCGGAGGATGAATTGCAATCACTTTGATGACCTGACCTTGTACCTAACACCAGGTCAGAATGTCAGTTCGTGCAAACTTTGGTTTATTATTTACCATGAGCTTTCCCCTCAGCCTCAGCAGTGCTGCTGTTTTGTGCAATGTTAGCATGATGCAATACTAACACGGTGAACAGTGTGCCATGTTAGCATTATGACTTTAGATATAGTGTGCATGTAAATACATAATACAAGAGAATAAGTATATCCACCAAAATCTCAATCAACAACATGAGTAAGTATTATATGTATGAATGTTAGCATGCTGGTGTTGGCATTTAGATCAAAAGCTCCGCCGTGTTGAAGTGCAGCCTCAACGCTGTCGACTCGTCGTTGTGTTGCTGCAACCAGAGTGAGGAGGACTCGCTCTACGCCACATAAGACACATTTAGAGTGACACCCATAACCCCCCATAGAGCTTCAATCGCCAACAGGCATGGGAAATGAAAAGAAGGATAAGTGTAATTTTTTTTTTTAAAGAAGAAATAATAGAAAATAGCTGTGGGCCAACTGGAATTAATTTAAATCGTGCACAAAACATCAGCGAATCACTTCCGAAATCCCCCCTCCCAGCCAGCTGTGATGTTTACAACTCTGACTCGATTGAGATTACACACGCAAACAAAAGTTTTTTTTTCTTCAGTTTGCTCATGATGGCGGAAAGGAAGAGACTGAGGAAAAAAGGAAAAAAGCCGGAATAATTAGACAGATCAGAGGAAGAGATACGTCGCTAGAGGTCATGCAGCTGATAAACGATATGGTTGCCTGCAATGCATGTTAAGTGAGTATCGGTGTAATTATCCCGGCTGCGGCGCCATACGATTGTGTGTAATGTCACGGCCTTTCTTCCCTCACCCCCCTCGGGCGCTTTCCTTCCTTGTCAGACGCTCTGCAGACAGGGAGTGAAGGTCACTTGACCAGAAGAAGAAAAAAAAGGTCAAGGGAGGGACCGGGGCCCACAACGGACTGATCAGTGCACCCACCGCCATCGAATGGCAACGTTAATCAAGATTGAGATTCACATTTCCCCCTCACCATCTCTCCCCCTTTCCGGCTCCCAGTCTATACGGTTCTAATTTATAATTTTTTCCTCATAGAATGGGCCCTTCAATCAAATGAGAATAAAGCCTCCTCAGGGTATTAATCTAGCTTTAGTTGGCTTATTTTCACTTTCCCGTTGAAAGAAAAAAACATAATTTTTTTACCAACTCTTGGAGGTGGACAAGTCCATGTGTAACGAGGCGCTCTCGGAAATGCACGAGATATCTTCATTAAAACATTAAAAAGAAGGAGAAGCGTCGTCCACAAGATCTAGGCAGCGGCTCATCCAAGACGGACCTCCTTCCTCTGAGAGGAGCTCAGTGGCGTGCCAATCTGTGCTTGCTTTGCACATTCCTCGGAGCCGACGGGGGACCCGGCGTAATAACAAATGGGGAGCCCTTCCTGGAGGTTTTGGGTTCTGTGGGCGACACGCAGGAGATCAAGGGAGCGGGAGAACTGACTGGGCCGGCCCGCAGCCGCCTCTCTCTCCAGGGGCGCTTCACTTTCATCACAGCGCAGCCAGGGAAAGTGAGGGTGAACTCCACGTGCCTTTGGTCTTCCTTGTTGCTCTCTCTCTCTCTATCTCTCTGTCTCTTGCTCTCTCCCTCTCCGTCTTCATCTCATCTTCAGCTTCTGTCTCCTCTTTTGCTCCCTGTCCTCAAACCACTGCTCATCTCCTCCGGCTCATGTACATGCTTCCCTTGCCTCTTTCTCCTCTCCTCCGTGCCCCTCTTTATGATTTCGTTGTACATTTTCAAACCGCAGCCTGCATGGTTTTCTGTCTCGTATTTTTCCCCAATTTAAATATTGCAACATAAAGCACCAGAGAGGAGTCGAACATGTAAGAGTTGCTCCTGGTTGAAGGAGAAAGGGCCGTCTTCCGGCAGCTCTAATTGAGGCCCGGACATGTCCCTGATCACCGGGGCCTCCAGAGGCCGCCTGCCATAAAAAAGTGGCGCTCGGAGTGCTCATTACTGCACAGGGAAACACATGGTGTCAGGAATCTGTCGGCTTTACTGTCCAGTAGCACATGGAAGAAGGGACGGCTGGGCGACGAGAGGAGCTGACCGTCATGAGGAGTCCTGACTGTGCCTCGGACAAGCTTCTCATTTACGGCTCCTCGTTGTCTCCTCAATGTTTTATTGAAACAGGAGCCACAGTCATGCTGACGTGGGCGGGCATGTGTCTGCTTTGGGGACCACGTTGAGGCCACCCTCCCCCCTCATGTTTTTAAAAATTCAATTCTTTGGGGTCACTTGCAGTCAGAGGAGCAGTTTTCTGGTGTTTCTGGCCACCTGTTAGATGCTGAGAAAACGAATGCCGGAACGCTGACCCAAACTAGAGAGAGAGAGACGAACTGGCAGAGACAAAGAGGAGCAACAGACTGTTGGGAGGAAGGGGGATGAGAAACGGGGGTCGGTGATCACAAAGGCTGGAAGCGATGAGAGCAGGAAGTGAAATAAACAAACCAGAACCAAGCAATATGAAAACAGGAAATAACTCAAACAATAAAACATAACCGAGACCAGAGATGCAACGGCAATTTGTCACCGACTTTTAATTTATGATGCCTGCGGGAAACTGGGTAGAGTTTTCTGGCTGGGTAATATTATTGAAAATCTAAATTATGTGCCAAAATGAGCTAAAAGAGGCTGAAAGTCCCCATTAAGTCAGGTTTTTTTTTTTTTACTATAAACTGATTTTTTCATCTCCCTCGTTGGTGGTTCCCATCCACCTACATGTATCTCAAGACATGCTCAAGCTGTCGTCACACTGCTGCTGGTTGCTGCTCCATTCATGTGTTGATATACAATGAAAGCATTACATAAAAACCTACATCGTGTTTGAGATGTTCTGTCGTATTTGAGCAGCGACGTGTGCCGATGCCCAGCTGCACACGGCAGGTCTTCCTGCTGCAGCCACATTGCTGTCAAATGTGGCCCTGGGCGTCTGAGAGCATCTCCGGATTACCAGGATGCTTCTTTAGGCATAACGAAGAGCGAGAGAGAGAGAGAGAGCAAGTGGAATACACATTGGGTTAGAGTGCACATAAATATACTTTAATAATGTCCTTGTATTGCTTGCAACGAGGAGCTGTGAACCATTAGCATTTTGTCGGCGCCCGGCCTCCCGTGCAGTAATATCAGTAAGTTCTTATCAAGTCAATGATGTCTCTGTTGCTTGGCAGGCGTCAAAAAAACAAATGACGGCTGGAGCGCCTGCATGCTCCGCTTCGAAACTCATTTCCTCTCGTGTGTGTGTGAGAGTCGGAAAGGGGAAGAGCAATGTTATTGAAGTTACCATGGTGATTTAATTTCGGCAACCTCCTCCCCCCCCATACTTCCCCCCGCACCCTCATTTCCTCACTAGAACAAAAAAGCAAATATTTCTGAGAGGAATTCCCTCGGTTGCGGGAGCTGCGGCGGGTTTCACCGACTGATCTGAGCGAGGTTTGGGTGAACGCGTTCCCCACTGGGGATCCCTGCTCAGATATGCATCCTCGCGGATCTGCTGAGCAGAGAAGTCGCACAAAACAATGTTAATTTCTGGAATTTTAAGTACTTTGCAGAATTTTTCTTCTTTTCTTTCTTTTTTTATTATTTTCTTTTCCCCGTCGATGAAAATCAGGTTTTGGAGCGTAAAGTCAAATCCTTTGCGTTTCTTTGTGACTCCAGTCAAAGGAAACTGCTGAGCTTGAAATTTACAGCCCAGCCAAGTCAAAATGTCACTTTAGCAGAACCGGATCTAACCGCCCCATTCGGGCGGCTTTGTGTGACATTGTGAACTGTGTTTATTTGAAGTTCAAACAGGAAGGGCTATTTATGCCTCCATCTCCTTCCCCATCTCAACAGGGTCCACTGAGGTTTTATTTCCCCCCTTTCCCAAAATAGAAATCTAGTAACAGAAGGAGAATGTTTCTAATTCCCTCAGCAAATGATGAGCCAACTCTGTTTTGATGTTAACAATGTCACAACAGCAATTTGTTACTCCGAGTCTGAAGCAGCAGCCTCAAGAGCTGGATGGGAGAGCTTGTTAGAAGGGTGTTTGAATTTCATTTGTGCACTCTTCTATCGATGCAGGACTGTGACACACACACACACACACACACACACACAGGCACACTGACTTCCTCAGCTCAATTCTCTCCACTAACAGTCACCATCTGCCATGTTGGAAATCTGCCCTCAGTCTGAGGGCTAGAGGATGACCTGGGAGCTGTGTGTGTGTGTGTGTGTATATCTATTTCACCTCTTTAGAATTTGTATTTGCGATCTTCCTCGCCTGCAGATTGCAAATAGTGAATAATCTAGCACATTGCTCAGCCCGGAGAGCAGCGAGCGTTCGGCCTGAGCAGCGGCGGAGGAGCACACAGCCACGGAGCCCCATTTTTGTGTTTGTTTTTTTCCTGAGCCGAGGCCTGTGTGGTGCGGTAATTAGAGCCGCCACATGTTTCGGAGGAGGAAGGGGGGGGGGTTAGGGGGGCTTTACCGCCGACCAGTTGGTGAGATTGAGCAAGATGGGGGAAGCCCACGGCCGGCGTGCCAGGGAAAAGGTTGATGGGAATCCACGTGACACTGCGGCCGTCACTGTTCTGAAAGGGAATCCCTTCCTGTTTCCCCTGTTTTGTCAGCCACTCAGACCGCCGCCATGGCGACCTGGTGTTTACTGTACAGACTGTTTGGCAGCCGCGCAGCAACAGGCACATGACGTGTTCCTCTGGTTATGATGCCTATTTATAAGCTCCAACGGCAACTCTGTGTGAATGCAGCCTCAGTGGAAAGCGTCGACTCCGGGCGACGGGATCGACCGCTCAGTCGCTGGATAACAAAAAGTCTAAAAAAGAAGACATGCTTAAGTTATTTGGAAACTAAATCTCCATGGCAACTGTATCATAACAGAGATGACTAAGTGTGGGCGGACCATTTTTTCTCCTCAGATCTTTTTCCGTCTTATGTTGCAGTGGAATTATCAGTTGATTTAAAAGATATATATATATTTCCCTGCCTCTGATTCCCAAAACATTATGATCTGTGAAAGTCGAGCAGGTTCTTTTTTATAGTTTTTTTTGGAACATAAATTAATCTTTCTCCTAAAATAGGTGATATTATGCGCGGCTTTTTTATCCCTCCCTCCCTCACAAAATTTGAAATAATGAGAGATTCCTGGCGCCGGTGAAAAAGACCACCGGATAGTAAAGCTCTGTAGAGCTCAATTAGGAATCATCTCGATCATTAACTCAACCCATAAACTATTAATGGTCTCCAGCCATTTTTCATGATAAGGCTCCCCACATCTGAAAAATTCTCATTAGGGCCTAAATTAGGGAGCTCTCGTAGATCAAAATTGGTCTTATCTAGTTTGGGAAAATTCCAAAATAAAGATTTAATGAAACTTCTCTCTCTCTAACTTTCTTTGACATTCAGTGAATACTCCCTACATGCATACAGTATAAAGTATGTTGCATTGTGCAGTATATTTTCTAAGTGTGGATGTGAATACCTGGAAACCTGCGTGCATGCAGGATGTAGTGCATGCGTTTTCCCTGATATGGCTGCGTGGCTCTCTTCCTGCCTCTCCCTCCGTGTTATCACATCCACCCGACACCGTGTCCGTTGTCACATCCTTCACCGCGGAATACGCGTTGACTTTCCAGACGCCTGACACAAAGGAAGACACATAGGAAGTCCCCCCCCCCCGGCAAGATATGACTTGGCCTCGCTACGTACAGAATAACACACGCACGCGGGCCCTCGTGCTCCCCGCGTTACTAAACAAATAAAAATACATCCCTGAATTTTAAACAGCTCTATAGGAACGAAAAAGAAAGCCGTGTCAAAATTAATATTACATTTCCGCGACTTCCTATGCTGTTTAAAAAGTAATGAGACTGAATAAAAAAGCACTCAAGTTAATAGCCTTGAAATATTGTGCCCCTGACATTTGGTCTGCACTTCCAGGAAGCAGACAGTGTTCAAATTGTTGGCAATATAACCCCCCTTTTGCATAATGGTCGTGTCCATTTGATAACTAATTGTTCCCTGCATTAGCAGGAAGCTTTCAAATGCGCTTGGGCGAGCAGCTCAAGGATGACGGGCAATGTCTGAAAGTTGACACGTTTGAACCAAACCCGCGCTGAGGGAAGGACTGGGGGAAGGACTGGGGGAAGGACCAGGGGAAGGTCTGGATGCACGGAGACCCAGCCGCCGCACAGCCTGGGTGTGTACTCCCGTGCACTCACGCACATCCACTCCTCCGTTCCTTCTGGCTGTGATCCTGAGCTGGAGCAGGGATATCCCCCGATGGGTTTTCAGAGGTCTGACTCATAGCCAAACACGCATTCTTTTCTTTTTCGCTCCATCTTCTGGAGAACACTCCGTCCTGTTTGCCGCTCCAGAGGAAGCCCCTGTTCTTTGGGAAGGATACGCCTTCCATGGGTTCACTGCTGATGTTTACCGTGACCTTTTCTTCTGGAACTTTAGGTCACCGTAACCAGCAATGTAGAGACGTTTTAGGAACGAGCATTCATTCCTGGTCAAGTTGAAATTTATTTCTTTGCTTAGACATTTTCTTATTAACAGTGCTTGATTTAACTTGTGTACCTCAGTACTTCATTGTAAGCCCCTTACAGGGGTTCCTAAACTCCTGTTGTCCATTTTAGCCACGACAATGTGGTGATGGCTTGAGGCACACAAGAAAATTGTAGTTATACAACTTTATTGACAACAACCACAGAGGCACTTCACCAGCTGAGGCCCAATGTTGTCAGCGTGTCCCATGTGTGATGTAAAGCCCTCCCCGCAGTACTTAGTAGGTAGGTGACGCAGGTTAAAGACTCCTGTTGATGCGAGGCTGATCACTGGCCATCTCCCCTTTCCCTTTCAATAATCTGGGACAAACACAACATCAATGGGTTCTATTCACAAAAGGATAGCTCGGCTTTTGAGGCCTCTAAACCTGCAGGAAAAAAAAGTAAACAGCATCTCAGCACTTATGTACTATTTTCTAAGATTTTATTATAGTTTGTTTAGAGCCTTAACATTAGAGTTCCTAGACTAAGTGGTTTGCGTTTGTGAAGACTATTTTGCTGAACAAAAGGCGAATGTATCATGAATGCTTGTTTGCTACAGTGATTATTTTCTGTAATAATCCAAAATCCAACATGAAAATGCTCTCGGCCTACAGAAATACGTCATCCCTGCACCACACCGATCACAGAGATCGGCGCTAAAAGCCAAAAAGAAATCGGAAGCAGATGGCGGTCGCACAGTTCATGGTGCCATCAGCGGCTGCAATCTACTCTTTGCATATCAACGTCGGAGTGTGCAGAAGATTCATCAGCAGCTGTTGAAACAACTTTAACTAAAAGTTTTGTTAGCAAGCTTCGATTAGCCTACTGGCTTCTTATTGCCGAAGGAACGCTAGTTAGCTCGCTAGCTTCTGCTTTCCAAAAGGAATGAATGAATGACGAATGAATTCTGTAAAAAGGTGGATAAAGATAGACTGACGAAATGACAGCTGTCATTCAAATATCATTTACAGCTATGTAAGCTTGTTAAAGAGGTATCAGTTACCTTGGGATGCCTCCAACCCAGAGGAAGCAAGGACATTGTTTCCACAAATATCCATAAACAAGTTTGTTTTATCTTCTTCACAATAGTTATATACACTCTATCTTACAGAGAATGGTAACCCTTTAGTTTGTTTCTCCTTCCACAGTAAGAATGTCAGTGCTGGAAGCATTTAGGCGTGGGATGTTTGTCCGTATCTCAAATATCCACCAAATCCCGCTGACCTGGGAAGCATGCAAAGCATTGGGTGGAGAGTTCTTATGAGGAAGCCCAATAATGTGTCCATCTCCGACGTCCTTGGACTGTTTACAAATGTACTCGCCTCGAATGCTCGGCCCTAATAGAAGAAAAAAAAGAAAAAGACTTCATGAACAATGAAGAATGGCCTTGAGGAGAGGAAAGCGTTGTTGGAATGCGGTCGGAGTGGCGGGGGCGTTCTCGCTGGAAGCAGCGCAGCAACACACTCGCTGCAACTCTGCCCGGCGTGTTCAAAGTTGACGAATAATGAAAACCCATTCCAAACCCGTGTCCTTTTCAACACACACATGCTCACACATGCCAAAATGATTGAGTTAGCGTAATACGTTTTTCAACCTTGTTAAATGGAGAGTCGCGACCTCCGCGTAAACTCTAAAATTGACATTATCCGACATTACTGACACCTACTGAAACACTTACTGCAGCATAGGAATGAGATCACATGCATCCCGTTTAGATTTTACAGCCTGCGAGTCATCACAGTCTGTGTGCTTTTGGATTTACAGCATTACTGTAGTCACACAAACAAACCGAGGGCTGGGGCTGCGTAATTGGAAACATCTGGATGTCATTTTGGTCTTTAAAGTCCCGCAATCATGAACGCTATAACGTCTCATTTGGCCATTTGCTACGGTGCCGACTGGCTTGGGAGAAGAGGAAGAAAAAAAGACAATGCCTGGAATAAACATTCACAGGAGTCACAGAAGATTGTTGTTGTGTCTTGTTGTCAGCCACAGATGATGCTATCACATTCTGGGTTACACATTATGCCACCTTACTGTGACCTCAACAGTATTTTCTGTATTATTATGAAGAAATTATGAAGAAAAGTACAGACAAAACAACAACAAGGGGACATTTGGGGTTAGGAGGAAAAGCAACCAAAACAAAAATAATTAAATAAAGACTTTATCACCTGCAGGTCTTGAACCAGGGCCACCTTCGTAGGGATTAAATTGCATCTGACAGGTGAATAGACCCAGAAAAGCGAAAGAGCCAGAGGGGATTAGAAAATGAAAATAAATGAGCTTTTAATGCCTAATGAAGGATTTAACCGAAATGAAGCACAGGTGGCTGGTAATAGGTGATGCCTCCACATCCACAACGGGGCCGGTTTTGAAACATTTTAGAGCACTTTAACTCACTCCCCGCCACCGCCCAAACACACACACTCATCCACCTCTTCATCCTCCTCCTCCTCCCAGCCCGGCCTTGCCTTTGGTATTTACTCACGCTTTTCCCGGGGTCACAGTGTCACGCGGTTTAGCTGATGGGAACGTGCCGTTTTCCAGTGTTTTCATTGGCTGGGGGGAACATGGGAAAAGAAGTCGGGCATCCTCTGTGGCCCCACCCCCGCGTAGAGGACCCCCCCCCCCTACCCGAGCCCCCCAAAGCCAGCGTTACCACATGTAACCCCTTCAGCTCCGGACATGCGAGGAAATGATGATGTCAGAAAGACAGAGCTCGACTTTTTGCAGCCTGGTTTCGTGGGAAGAACTTTAAACCAAAGTGACAAAGTATCCTCCTGGGTAAGCATGGAGAGGAATTTCAGCACCAGTATCCATTACACACACACAAGTTCATGAACTGTTATTTTATCTGGCAAACATTACATTGAATGCATGGAGCATATAAATCAGCAGGAACATGGCTACAGCGCAGAACTATAGCTACAAATCATCTTTTGATCGTGAAGTAAAGCACCAAACGCCGTGTGAGAAAACTGAGGGCTTATTTCACGATTTAACAGCTACATGATCAAAATGATCCAGATCAAAGAAACTCCCCAACTTAAAACTGAATGCAAAATTACTCGGTGGAATTAATTTATTTTCTATTTTCTCTGTTAACATGTATTACTTTGCATTCGGCATTAGGCGGCTACATATCCCACAAATTGGCTCCCCCTTTTTTTCTCTCTCACTTATTTCATCCACTTGTATTCAGATATTAGCCGGTGATGTCTCAGATATTACTCAAGCTGTGCAGAAAGATCCCGTGTTAATAGAAGCCCATGTATTGAGTGTCACCTCCCATATAAAGAAGTGACTCAATGCCAGTGTAAGCGGCTGTCAGCGAGCAACAAGCACCGGAGCCTGTGGTGTTATGTAAGCGTCGCCACTGTTCATAGAAAGGAAGTTAATGCTCTTCACTTGAGTTGTTTCAGAAAATATCTCGCTGCATGATAAATTAGTCTCACAATAATACCCTGTACATCCACCATGTAATAGGTTCTAATTCATCACTGTAAAACATACACTTCTTGGTCTTTTTTCTCCACAGTGCTATTTATTGGAAATGAATAATTTAACACCATCCTCCTAACGAGGCAAAGAACATAAACTGGAAAGCATATTACACCAAGAGGGGTAATTAGAAGTAGAAGGACCTATATTGTACATTTGAAGGCAAGTTTTTCAATAGTTTTTACACATCTACATGTTATTTCTAACAACATGTTTTCATGTGCATGCGTCACGAGTCTAATTAGGCTCCCTTTGACGCATGTAACGCGGTTTCAGTTGGCGATTTCCTACATTTCCCACCTTTAGGTTTCTTCCAGAAAGATTTAGTTGTAGAAAATCACTCTTGGCTTCTGTTTGGTGGCGTTTTGAAAAGGTCTTCAGACTTTTTGTTCTATAGGCCCACTGCAGTTTAGTTTCAAAGCATAAAAGCACGCCCACCCCCCCTCGTGAAAAGAAAGAAAGACAGTCCATCAACTTTGAAGTATACGTCATGTTTTTCAAACAAACACCTTGAACGGATCTTTAGAGATGTCCACTGATGATACATGTTCAAATATTTCTGCAGTAAAAGTCTCATTTCACTCTTTGAAAAGCAGTCTGTGTTCTCTGACATCTCTCTGGTTTGTCGTGTGGGAAAAATTAGTTCAGAGCAAACATTTCAAACCATAACAAACCGCACGAGCGCCGCTCAGCCCTCTTCCTCCCCGACAGGGTTTATCCAGGGCGTGGCGCCGCAAACGTCCAGCTGGTGAATAATAAAATAAATTGTGTTTGAGGAGACTTATATTGAAGATTAGTCATTCTTCACGAAGCGGAAGGTAGAGGCCTCTTCATTGCTCAGAGTTCTATCCCTGCCCTTTTATGGCTCACCACCAGCAGTTTTAACCAAACCCAGGCCCGGCTCTTGGACGGGTCCGGACTCTGTCTGACTCACAGTGTGATTCACTCAGAGCTCACAGGAGGCAGGGAGGGAGCAGGGCGGACGGCTGGCGAGTTGTTTTGGAAAAGTTGCACCCAGCAGGTGGTTGGGGCTCTCAGCAGGCCGCCTGCTCACATAAAAACAAACTTTGAAAAAACCATGACAATGTAACATTCGCCGTGGCTCACGATTACTTTTTATTCTCATGTGAAACATCCTGCAAAGATTATTGAACCTCACACACAACTGGATCAAAGCCTCACTCGAGCTGTGTTTGACACACACACTGTTGCGTGCATGGTTACGGTACAGCTCATGTATTTAGATGTTACGCCATGTGCACAAACATAAGCAAAAGCTGAGACAAACAACAGTACAAAAAGCACATGGGGTAACAATTATGTACATTTTCAAGTATGTTTTTCTCTTTTATAATAAGAAAAGTAGGACACATGGCTTTTAACAATGCACTTCTGACCTGGGAGTGACTATTGACAGTCTCCATTCCTTCTATGAATAATTTGCAATAGATCAGACCACCATACCACATTGACAAAGCTACTATTTTTAACATTGAATGCTTGTAACACAACATGTGGATCCAGCTACTGTGTCCAGAGGATATCCCACTTCTTATGTACAGTCTATGGTGTGTGGACTCATCATAACTAAGTGACTGATGCTTTGATTTTGACCATCAATTTTTCTAGTCAGAGGCAAATATCTTGCCTTTTAATCCCTCGGTTCAAATACACTGGATCCTACCTTTCCCATTTATGTAAGCTGACAGCATCTTTTATTGGACCCTACGCACATCCGTTCATACGCAATACCTCCGTGGTGTATTTCAGGCTTTCTCTCATGTCATAAACATAAACATTCCGGAAACATGGTGATTGGAAAGTCAGCATCAAGTGCACATTACCATCAGACTCGATGCAATATGAGCTTACCGAGGTGGGTGTTTTTTGTTCTGTATTATACCCAAAAGCAGGGAAGCAGATGCATTCTGTTCTGTCAGCAGCATGCTTTAATCAGAGGGCGGGATGACGGAGGTGTTGCATGCAGACAACACTCTGCCCCAGGGAAGTCTCAGTTAAATACAAAGTAAAACCTGAGATATGTCACTGTTATGTAATGCACACGCTATTGTGGGGTTTGAAAACTGCTGATGGCTTACACAGAGGGGTTTTATGAATACATTGTAAACCAAAAGATTAAGAACAAAACAAACAGAACAAAATGTATCCTCAACAAATAAGTCACATCGGGCTTTGTTTAGACAGACATACTTGGCTGTGTCACAGACCTCCATTGTTGTCCAAAAACAATTAAAAGCACATCAGTGAGCCGCAGCGCTGCACAATGTTAAATGATCTGTTGTCATGATGGACACGGGCCCCGGAGTTGATCTGGAGTCGATTCCAGATGCTCCTGCTGCAGTAAATAATCACCAGAGCTCCACATGTGTATTCTTCCGCAACTGAAAATAGTACCAAACAAATCTGCTATTTACTCCGGTTTGAGTAAAGTTGGCTAATAACTACAGTGCTCAGGTGTTTTTTGGAAGTCACTTCGACTTTTATAAAATTAAATTAAAATAAAACCATAGGGCACTGGGGTCAAGTCCCACAGAGAGAGTAGGGAAGTAGTAAACTGTGTAACACTGTACGATGTGGGCGTAATCACCGTGCCCTCATCCATTGAAAGACTGCTGTTTTGAAGCTTTGGTTAACCCTTTTTACAGTTGCATCTTTTTTTTGCAAGAGATTACAACAAGAGAATGGAGATAAATACAACTGGAGGCTGAATAATGAAAAACGTTATTTTTCTTAACCTGAAGACACACTGTGAAAGGCTTAACGTTCTAAGACCAAACCAAGGACCACTCCCAGATCGGACAACGCTTGGCAGCCACCTGTCAATCACAAGGTAGACCCGCCATGATCGTCCATTTCCCTCAAAATGAGATCATAGTTAACTAAATGGACATTAAACTAGAAGATAAAAAACTGAAGAAGACTAAAAACTGGCAACTGAGACCGTTAGCTGAGGGAATAAATCAAGAGAGAAGAAGGGTCCTTTTCTCAGACTTCTTTAAAATCTGACGTCTGACCAGTGTATTTACTGGCCATTTAAATGACTGCAAGTTGAATGCACTTCTGCATTGGCTTCACTTGTCAGGCCCAGAGGCTGCAGCCATTGTTGTCTGTCTTAAATGGAATGTGCAATTGAAAGAATATTAAACCTCTTATCCTCTAAATCACTTGTGTCCACTGTGAATAACAGGAGTACATACTGTATGTGCCTTGCAGTGACGTGAGGTTCATGGTTGGTGAGGCACTGACTACTTTATCGTCAGATTTACAAATATATAAGCCAAAAAGGGGCTTATTCAATTGGCTACTGGTTATTACATGTCTCATCAGCATTCTTCACACAACACACACACGGTACATATTACAGATACACTGTAAAACTTTTCACTGTAAAATTACAGTAATTTACAGGCGAAACTGCTGCCAGTAAATTACTGTAGTTTTACAGTATCTCTACTGTATCAAAAGAATACAGCAGCTTGCTGTATTCTTTTGATACTGTAATTTACTGTAATAATTCAAAATTACAGTAAATTACTGGCAGCAGTTTCGCCTGTAAGTTACTGTAAAATGTACAGTAATATGGAAATACAGTAACTTGTAATCAAAATGTAAAGTAATTTGCTAAATGAATTCGTAAAATAACAGGACTTTTAGTGTTAGCTCTTTACCCCAAAACATTTAGGAAACTGTAGCGGAAGCATCTGTCAAATTAACAAGCATGAAAAAGAACAATTTGCAATAAATAAGACAATAGGACATATTCATAATATTCTTGTTTATTAGAATAGCCTTGACAAAAAATAGCATCCAAATAACTGATTCAAATATTCTAGCCCTTAGAAATCAAAATGGTATGGATAAGTTGCATGTGTGAGTGTGTTTTTCCTAGCGAGTGCATGGTTATCGGACAAAATGTGTACTTGATGAACTGAGTAAATACTAATGTTTCAAAAGAAAAGAGCCTCCCCATTACGCTAGGGGGTTTTACTTAACAGAACAATACTGACTATTGAACAATACTGTGTGCTAGCCCAAAACACTAAATAGCTATTACACATATAAATACTGGTGTGAATGAATTTTTTTATGTGTGTGTATTTGTACGTTGTGCATTGTACTTTACAGACTGAGACAATAGTGTTATGTTTCAAAAGGAAAGAGCCTCCCCAGTACGCTAGAGTTTTTTACTTGACAGATCTATGCTGTTGAACAATATTGTGCGCTAACTTAAAAATTTAACAGAAATAATGTCTGGTTGGACATTGTTAAGATAATAGATACAAATAAAACAAAAATAGCCCTTACAAATACAAATAGCAATGTGAATGAGTGAGACACATCCATATATATGAAGGATTAGTGAGTGTGTATATGTGTACTCATCTGAACTCCATGGACAATGTGAAGAAGTGAGACCCATACATAGAAGGATGTGGGTGTGTGCGTCTGTGTGAGTGTGTTTGTGTATGTGTATGTGTGTGTGTGTGTGCATGTGTGCATGTGTATGTGTACTCATCTGAACTCCATGGACAATGTGAAGAAGTGAGACCCATACATAGAAGGATGTGGTTGTGTTTGTGTGTGTGTGTGAGTGTGTGTGCATGTGTGCGTGCATGTGTACTCATCTGAACTCCATGGACAGAGTCAGGGTAGTGATAAACTCATACAAAGTCCCACTCGAAGTCCATGAGCTTCCTCAAGAGGGTGCACACATGCGGATTCAGGGATGTCGCTTTCTTTTGGACCATTCGCCCGCTCTTCTTGCTGGTCACCTTTCCCTGACGTGCCTTTGTCCCTCTCTCTGGGTTAATCCCAACACAGCTTCTGGCGAGCATGACAAGGTAAAACAAAAAGAAATAGTCAAACCACTTCTAAACTATTGTTAATGGCCACCACATATTGTTAGCATAATCATTCTTTTCCTACTTTATGTTTATAATACATATTAGAGTAGATATATGGGAACATTTTGCTATATTTAGTTTTATATGCATCACATCTTTGGAATGTGCAAATTCAGTTTTTTTTTCTTGTACATAAGTACACGTCTTTATTACAGTAAAATGCAAAATATTATTACAAAGCACCTCTGATTAAATATGAGATTGTGTTATGTTTATCACTATGAAACAGATCTGAAGCATTTAGATTGAAAAGCATTAGAATGCAAATAATTCCAATGGCATCTATGAGTACAAATGCTAGTAAGCGTAAGCTTAACCGGTGTTACGATAATTAGGGGGTCTTTTGCTATTTTTTCTACCCTGCAAGGGGTATCTAGCCCCAATAAATCTGATAACCACTGAAGTTGAATGTGTATTTCTGTTTATTTTAGAACCAAAGATAAATCTCTTTTTGGAATTAACTTTATGTGCTCTGTTCTCTGATTGAAGTCCATGTCCTTTAAACAATTGAACTATCATGCTTGCATCCTGAAGATACTATATCTATCACATAAAGATAAATGCATGGAGGGCTGTAAGGCCCGAACACCTGAAACGTATGACTTGATATGGGATTCAAACTTACCTCTGTATGAATTCAAGTGTGCAGGCAGCCAGATCCTGATATTGGAGGTTGAAGTTGTAGTAGCATGCGAAGACAACAGCAAGCCCCAAAACAAACGTTAGTTAGGCTGAATGTCAAATTTACCATTTGAAATATAATGAAGTGGCAACATACTGCTCTATCTTTTTCTGTATTGTACCGACATTTCCAACTGATATTTGAAAAGATTTTTTAAACAATGTAAGCTTCCGATAGATATCAGGATTTTTAATTCAGTGCGGAATGCTACTTGGCCTGTTGATGTCTCTGCAATGCACATACAGTTGCATGCAACTTAGTGACTGTCCCTAAATAGAGACATCTATAGATAAATAATCACCAAACTATTTACAATTTTAAAAGCTATAAAGAGACCTTAATCAGTGGAGAAAAATGGAGAAACACAAGCAAACTACTGACATGGCAGAGACAATATTATTATATAGCCTACTGTGTCTGTATTATAGAGACTCAACTGTTTATTAACTATTTAAATTTGTGTAGTCATTTATCCAAGATATTTCTAAGCTATTTATGAATTAGTATATATTTACAGAAATGTAAAGGTGTGTGTATTATATAAAATATGAAAGAAAAACTCACCACAACTGAACTCACTATAACTGAGGGGCTTAGTGCTTACCTAGAATGATCAACCGAGGGCTATCGGGGAGGGCAAGGGATGTCTTCACAGTTGCTGCTGTGTCTGACATCTTTATAGGCGACAACAATATCATTGCAGTTATAAGTTCATGTTAATACAATTTAGCATTGTTTTAACTATGGCTGCCATCAATTTCACTTTTAAGAAAATTATTTTAAAAGATATTTAAATACTTTTAAAGGCTTATCTGGAATAAAGTTGACTACATCAGTTATACTCACATCTGCCTGCAATATGAGGGCATCTCTCTGCTCTTTGAAGTGTGCCATCAGTAGATCCAGAATATAGGGGAATGTAATACCGTTTTCTTGTGAGAGGACGTTCTTTACTTCATCGTTGCTGGGATTGGCCTTGAAGTATTCCGAGATGATTCTGCCCTGGTTTTCCGGAAATGCTTCTGTTATTCCCAAGATCTGAATGTGATGAAAACGTGGATATCACAGTAAACACGTTACCACAGTTTTTGAATGGACATATGACTTGTCTTCCCTCTTTAATGTGGGTCTTCAAGTGAGAAAATAAACGTGACAAACTGTCACACTTGACAGTACAGAAATCGAAGTGGCATGACAATAAAACGTCCAACGTTAATGTCCTTATGCCAGAACATCCTTCACTTAATCTTGACTCCCTCTGACCTGGGTGATCTCTATATACATGACATTTTAAAGACAACACTTTGCCAAATGAACGGTTACAACCATGAAAAGCACATTTAAATTTGATGTGGGGGGTGTTTTGGTGAACTTTCATATGCCTTACAAAGGCATATTTAGTAACACATTAGTGGCCACAAAATTGACAACTGAACATAATGGAAAAATAAGCTAGACTGCTGCCTTTCTTCCCTTGTTAACATGTAAATACTGAATACTATTAGTAACATGTTACTAATAGTATTCAGTATTTAAATATTAACTAAGCTAAGACAGCTAACTGCTTAGCTAGCTAATGTGCATGCCAACCACATGGAGAAACATGTGCTAACTTAACTAACGTTAGCTAATCACATGTTAACAAAGGTGTTCGAAAACGTAGCCTAAGTTGAAAGTGAACTTACCGTGAGGTAGTTGGTTAGTAGTTGTCCTTTTTTTGTCTGGACTGAAGATTCAGTTGACTTTCCCAAACTGGCGGGGGTAAGACTTAAAAAAATACCCGCGGTGAAGACGTCGGTTCTCCGAGACTTGCACCACTCATTACAAGCAAAAAATGGCGGTGGTGAAAATAAATACAAATATAGCGATATCCTAATAAAGTTGGTGTCTCCTTCACTTGCACGGGAGAAGGAACGGGGTTACTACTGCTGCGACGAGTGAGAACCGATGAACTCACTGTGTCTCCTCCACTTGCACGGGAGAAGGAACGGGGTTACTGCTGCCGCGACCGGAGCGGACCGATCATGATCGCGCACAACGGTGAAAAATAAATAAATACCGCAACTTTTCTTAAAGTGGTCAAACTAAAGTGACTTGGATGTTAACACACGGAAGACGTTATCATTAAAATAGAAACTCACAAGATTGACAGAGGAATTGCAAAACTCTGCTTTGGCTACTCATTTATGAGAACTTCAAAATAGTTACTCTCCCAAGATTCTCAGCGGTACGCAGTAAACTACTGTGAAAAGAAGCACTTGACCGTTAGGATCATGGAAGCAAGCGTTATAACTCCCAGAATGCATTGCTTTTACAGCATTATACAGTAATAGCACAATACAGTATGTTACTGTTAGAATTTCACTGTAAATTTACATCAAAGTGTTACAGTGTACGTAAAGGTAAGAACAAGTTTGAAGCAAACCTTTTAGCTCTGGCGTTGGTCTACCTGTGTTCATCACATCCACTTTTGACTGAAGGTCCAGTTTTGAGACATTTTTAAGCTTAGATATATAATCCTCTTCCATGTTGGCAGTCTGACGTTGCAAAATACAAAAACAAACAGAATTGACTCGCCTGGCGCATCTGCGTAGAAGAAGCAGCAACAAGTACCCGTTGGCTCACTAGCGCCCCCTTCAGGGCGGCAGTATTACCTGCCGCACCCTGCACCTTTTCACTGCGGTTTTATTTCCCTTCAGCAAAACTAAATATGTCACTTCCAAACATTAAACTGTAATGGTTAAAGATCTTAGCCAGACTGTGGATTATCAGGGCAAATAAACATATCTGCAAACATAATATTGGCGACATGCAGAGATACGGCAACCCGCACGGGCCAATTACATGTCTCAACCCGGTTTGTGATGGATTGCGCAATCAGAGGCTCGGCTCGACTCGTCGCCTCAACTCTCGTTTCATCCTATATTTGAACAGGAAATAGGCAAATTCAGCGATTTTGACTAACATTTTCGAAATTAGTCATACATAAAGATCGGTGGACAAATATTAATCTAAATTTGATGTTATCATTTATTTATTTTATTATTTATTTTTCTGCCTCACCTGCCCGCACGTCCCTGGTGCCTTGTGACTGTTTGTAGTCAAACTCCCCAAAGCAGAACAAGTGACCGGAGTGAGTAAAGGATACAATTCCACCCGAGTAGTGCAAGAGAATATGACTCAATGACAATTACTTGTCCCTCGCCCATTGTGCAGCACATTCAAGCCACCGAGTGTGACTTCATGTGCCGTTCACCTGGTATTGAGTGAGGGCAGAAGACAAAAGAATAAACCTGTTTAGTTTTGTCTGCCCCCCCCCTCCCCCAGCCTCCGTCCCAACCCTGTACCCTGTGGACAGGAAGCGGGGAGACTTTCACCTTATCTCCTATTGATCTCCCCTCCTGAACGGTGTCATTTATTTGCAGGGTGATATAAGTGGGACTGATTAGAACAAGGGGCCTGATTGATTTGCGCACACATACCGCACGACAACCAAGAGCAAATCAGACCTGGCGGGGGAGGGAGAACATTCATCTGAGGTTTGTCCAGCTCTCTCATGCCAGAAAACATTACTCTCCGTGTGTGTGTGTGTGTGTGAGTGATTGCAGGCTAAGCAAGTGCTTTAAATCTGCCTAAAATGCTTTGGAGAAGGAACAAAATAAAGTAAACAAATGCAATTTGCATTCTAATTAGTTTTCAAAGTAACCCTATGATAAGATAAATGATGGCGTGGCGCCCTTTGTGAAGTACTGCCTATATTCAAGCCCACCTGATTGATTCGTGGCGGACGCTCACCGTGTTACTGCGGCCCCATTATAAGCATATCCAATGTCCTTGTTTTTGCTATATGTCCAGCTGAGTAACTCCTATAGGCATCGTTCACTGGTTGTGTTCGTGGGATGAACAGCGTGAGAGAACCCTCCGATCTCTGGGACGGGGACTGAATGGCGAGCTTAAATGTCCGTTTGCCCCATGTCAGCCGTGTCACCCCTGAGAGGGTTTTCTGCTTCTGAGCTGGATACAAATGAATGAATCCAACACTAATTCTGCCTGAATACAAGAGTGTTGCCTTTCCATGACCGCCCGCGAAAAATAAAACCCATAGCTTGTGATGATTCATTCCTTTCTGACACATTTGGACTCAGCAGAAATCCGTTGAACTCTCTTCTGAGAGGTTCTTACTGGTTAAATGAACTGGAGTTCAGCTGGGAGTCGAATCCCATTCGCGCTAACGATGTGGCCGCAGCGCTGGACGTCGCCGAGACCCAGACACATGCCCTCAATTTCCTTAAAAGCAAGCTCCGTTCTTGTAAACAACTCCTCCGGCCCGAACATAACAAGTTTCCCCTTCGTCGTTCAAAGGGCATCCTCCGCGCGTTACGGCCTGCTTAATGAAAAAGAAAGCAGGATGGGGAACATCAGGGAAGATTTCACAAGAAGCCTCCCTTTAATGTCTGCGGAAGCCAAGGGGCTTTGCAAAAAGGAAAACAAGAAGGGGAAAAAAGACCCTCTCTCCTGCTCGATTGCTTCCGCAATGAGTTCGTTAACTCCACCTTCCCTCACCCCGCAGACAAACCTTCCCTGTAAATGCCACGGTGATATTTTCACGTTGCAGACAGACGTTAGTTATTTTTATACGGCCAAGTAAATGTAAAGTGACGACTCATATGGCAGCTTTGAATGGCTTTCAAAGGAGAGAGAGAAGAAGAACGAACATCAAGAGTCCAGCTGTCCGGGCAGAGAATTAATGGTATTTTTAGGATTTTACTGAGTTTTGATTCGTTATTTCCTTTTGGACAGAGACGATAAGGCCATGATGCAGGATTCATGGCTTTATAGAACATTGGGGACGTCATTGAGAATGATTTTAATTGCAAAGCGAATTAAATCAACCCTGGGATTTTTTTCCTTTATGACATAGACGTTAAGATGTACTAAAAACGTCCTTCGGTTTCAAAAGGACACGTTTGACACTACTTAGTATTCCAAGGGCACATTTATATTAGTTTGTGTGACAAAGAGTGGCTTCTGGCACATCGTGTTTTTCAAGTGTTTACAGCAAGTCAAATTGAGTTTAGTTCATTTATGTAGACCTTCATCAAGAGTCTGTCTCCAAGCACTCAAACTAATAGCAGACCATCACAGAAGCAAATGAGGCGGGGAAATATGTGTAACAAAACAAAAGACGAAATGCTAAATAGCACTCTGCAAACGTTATACCCGATTGGTGCCACTGAATTTAAAGCATGGCAAAAATAGATAGAAAAACCAAACAATAAGTCTATAGATTGGCTGAACCTGAGCAGAATAATGCCATTTATAATTTAATGAGGTTTAACAGGGCCGTATTAGCCAATGAAGGCCCCTAGTGACCCACTCTAGGTGCATGCAGTAGTCAGTCTTATTTTTTCTTCAAACCTACTTAAAGTTCAAATGTATTTAGTAAAATGCACAATGTAAGCATACATACAAAGTGAGATAATTCAAGCCATAAGATGTTATTTTAGTTCAGGGCCTTGACACAAGATGAGCCTCAAAGATTAGACAATACAGCAGGTGCTGCCTTAAGGCTCCTAATCACTGCATTTGATGCATAGTCATACAAAAACAAACATTTGCTATCTATTAATTTGCTTTCTTGTTGAGAGTTAGATGAGAATAATAATACAACTCTCAAGTCTGTACACTAAAGCTACCAGCAGCGAGCCGTTAGCTTAGCACAGCACACCGAAATAAAAAAGACTAGCACGGCTTTGGCCAAAACGCACAAGATCCTCCGACAGGCACTTCTCAAGCTCGAACGCGATACATCTTTTCAGTTTGTGCAGAGAAAGAAAAGTGTGAAAGAGAAGAAAAGAGGGTGTCATTTGCCAGAAACATGGATGTATTAAGAGAGTTTATATGGTGCCTCCAATCAGCCGTGATACCCATTTCCTCATAGTGGCATCTGGTACTGCTACGAAAGAAATAGCCCGCAGCTCAAAAAGCAGATCGAAATTTCCAGCGCAGAAAAGTTTCCGTGTTTGTTTTTTGGTGGTTTTAGCCTTTCGTCGAAAAAGACTTAATGGGATATGGAAACGCCTTCGCTTGAGAAAGTGATACAGGGAACACATGGGCAGCTAACCACTGTTGGAATCTTCCTAAAGCCAATCATACGACACAACTACAAAGCCTAGTTTATCTGCCCCAAACCAATTAATGGAAATGCACATAATTAGCATAAAACCCCACTTAAAATTCACTTGACATTTGAGTAGAAACACGGCTATTGATGCACATGGAACTGGAATTAGGAGCATAAAGGTTGTGTGCGGATCAATCAGAGAAGCGTCGGTGTGTTTGAGATCAAATTCATCCCCATCTTGAAGTACATCTGCCTTCAAAGCTTTAATCACAAGCCAGAGCCTTTTTTTTGGAAATGTCTCCTTCTCTGCTCCTGGTGTCAGGAACACTGGATGCTCTGGCCCATACTGTGATTTAAGTTAAATACACTGGAGGCCATGCAGGGCAGAACCCGCCAAGGCAGTATTGCTGTCGGACAAAACACAACCCGGCCATCAGCAATAGTGTCAGTGAAAATTGCTGCGTTTCAACCAAATTTAAGGTCTGGCTGCATCGGGAACAATCAGTCCTAATTCTGCAACAAAAGCACTTAGTCTGCATCTTCCCTCCGAGATTGATCCTGAATGTCCTTCTCTCATTGGAGACTTTAGTTTGTCCCCGGTCCTTAATGCTCATCTCTCTGCCTTTCTTCCTTCCCCCGTCTATCTCGCCCTCTTTCCTCGCTCTCCCATTACCCCGTTCTCCCTGCATGCATATTAACGTGGAATGTGCCTCGTCTCTCGCTACCCTGAGAGTCGTTTATCCAAATGCGGGAGGAAGCTGAGGCTTTACCGGCCTCCTCATTACTTATTCAGGATAATGTGCGACAGTGACGCTCTAATGGCATCCTGTTGGAGAGCCTCTAACAAATGGCTGTGGTGTCCACCCAGAGTCTGATTAATAAGTGGTGGCAATCGATGGAGGCGGCCCAACCCCTGGGGTGGTTCGTGTATGGGGGGGGGGGGGCAGACAAGACAACAGTATGGACAGATTGTACATAATGGACCATATGTTTGACCAGCTGAATATATATGTATGTGTGAGTTTGTGTGTGTGTGCATGTGTGTGTGTGCGTTTGACTCATCATCAGCATCCAGCACTGCACAATTCCATTTTCTTTGGCGCGTGAACCAAAATGAATGGATGGACCTCGTTTTTGTATCGGAGCTGCTTCTCTTGCTGTTTCCCAGTCAAACTGTTTCCTCGAAACCGTATTGACCCAAAGCAAAACACACACACACACACAACGACGTCCAGCAATTCAGTGGCCAGGAAAGACGCAGAAACCCCATAAATACGACGACAGGAGGCAAAAGACGGATGGGACACGGCGCATCTCTGGAGGGCTCTTTTTAACGACCCCTGTTACTTTCCCAGTCAACTCCCGAATGATGACAAGCCAGTTAACCTGCGTCATTAGTTTGAGGGGAAGCTCTTTTAAATGAAACCACAAGGCACAACTTTAAGGTTTTTTTTTGCATTATTGATCTCATGTCGGGCCCGGAAGCAGCGGTTGTCATCGGGGAGTTGACGCAGGCCAGAGCGAATTACTGTAATGGCTATCTGTGCCATCTGAAAATCAGCTATCATTGTTAACCACTAATGGGCTGAAACATACTGTTAGTGTGCTTGCTAATGCATTACAGATTAGCTGGATTTGGTCTCCACCTCTTCATCTGCTATGGAGAGAAATATTTGAAGGGCATCGTTTGTGTGGATTGTGTGTAAAAAAAGAAGAAGATGTTTTCTCTCCACTGACTCATAAAACAAGTGTCAGGTTCAGGGTCTGTGTTCAGTACATTCGTCACGGAACCATTTAGGTTCTTTAAAATGAACCTTGGGGTTCTTCATAAGCATCAGTCGGCTAGTTTTCATTTCATTTATTAATTGGAACTTCCTTGACATTTCTGATAATCGGTTAATTGTTGAAGTGATTTTCCAAGCAAACATATTCCCCTGTTCCAGCTTGATTGAAATGGTTGTTAGTGTCGGTTGATGGGCTACTACAGACATCATACGTGTAGCAGATTGTAATTGTATTGTTTCACTTTGACATGTTACGTTTAATGGTTGAAGTGGCTTATATAAATCATTTAAAAATACAGTTTCAGGAAATGAATTTCAAATGAGAACTGAAAAGTAAACGTTTGGTCATCTTTTGAATAAGCAAGCTGGGTCTTACAACATAAAACCCAGTTTTACGGGACTTTTGACTCGCCTACATATCCACCCCCACCGTTATGTATTTATTAATTTAAAGCAAGCTGATGAAGCTATTATGTGTGGAAGATAGTGGGACTAATATTGTTCCCTATTATGACTTGTATTAACCTATGAAAACTGGCAGCCTGTTTATATTCTGCATTAAAAACAGTTTAAATGCCATAAGCTCAGCTAGTCAAATAAATAACTGGCCTTACTGCTGCATTAAAAGCCAACTCTCTTGGAAACGCTCTCCAAATGTTCCAGCAGCTTCAACACCACGGCCCACGCCGAGCGAGCAGGCTGGGCTGGAAGGGGTCGTGTGAGTGGAGCTACTCGCACCTCGGATTCATCCGGAAAGGATCTGAACTTAGACCGCTAATTGTAAGCGTCTCGAAATGGTCAAATTATCTACCATCATGGCACTTTAGGGCATTATTGATCAAACATGAAGACACTGAGATGGTTTAGGTGCAGGAGAATGTCTCGCCATGGTGGGCTGACATTGGTTTACTTCTATTTTCTGCACACATGCTATAATGGACCTTTTTGTTGGGGAAAAAGTTTCTTTGAATTTGAATACAGAACATGTCATTCGTTATTGTGCTTTTTTTCCCCATAGAGAATTTTAAGGGAGTGTGTAAACATGCGAGATAGATTTTTTAAAACCTCCCTATATGGCACTTCCCCCTTCAGTTTCACGATTTGCAGTTTTTGCTCCGAGCCGAGTGTGACGGTAATCTATATTGACCATGCTTCTCCATTTACATTCAATAAATAAATGATCGCTGAGGTCTGAATCTTCTCTTTTATTTGTGTTCTTCACATAAATTCTTCATGATCCCTGTATCATTTTTACCACCAAAAAGCCGGCTAATAACATCTTCTTCTTCACATTCTGAAGGGGTTTTGGAGCGACAATAAAACTATATTATTTCCCCTCCTTTACCTCAGATGTATTATTAACTACGAGAGAGGAGATTCTCTCATTACCCATAAAAACAGCTGGCATACTAGCGAGTTTAATATAACACCCTTGCTTTATTGCAGTGGATAGAGTTGTGTACTTTTTAATAGAGCTAAGAGTGATATCACATTGTGCGCTCTTAGACCAATAGGAATTTCTATCATTTGGGGGCGTTTTTATTACCGTCACGTAAAATTCCATGAAGCAGAAGTCGTTCTGTTGATGTTTAAGACCCAAGGTGCAAAGTTTCCTCCACTTTTCTCCCCCACATCTTTTTCCTTAAAAGACATGTATGCCCTTAGTAGGGTGGGCTCAGGGGTGGGGGTGGGGGGGTGTAGGGCGTGATCCTGCACTTCATTAGAAATGTACCACACGTGCCTTACTGAAGTGATATGTAAGCAAAAAAAGAGCCAAAGTGAGAACATGCTGCTCTGCCATGGCACTGCTCCCCCTGCTTCTGTGTGCCACGAGCATGCCTCATTACCTTCAAAGAGCATTTTCAAACAGCATTGCCAGAAGAAGAAAAAAAGATTTTTCCTCTGGAAATGTTCAAAACAATTTTCCATATTACACATTTTTGAGTGATTTGATTATTGGACAATTAATGTTCTCTCTGCTTTACCTCAAACACTCATCCTCTGACCGCGTGCCTCCTTCTGTGGGTGATGAAGAGACGGTTTATATAAAGACATCATTCCACACGGATGTAACGCAGAAGGAAAAAAACAGGGCCGCAGGTATTCGCCAATAAACGGCGAGTCATTAGCCCCAAGTGGTCACAAGTACAAAGAACAACATATTGAGTGTCATTGACTGGATTAATCAATTTTACAGCTTCTCGCTCGCTTTTTATTTTGTTTTGCAGGTCGGATATTTTAGCATCCCAGAGCAGCAAGCAGGAAGAGAAGCATTCAGCACATTCTTTTAATACATAAAGCTCCGGGGGGGGGGGGGGGGGGGAGAAGCCTGAAAACAGAGCTGGATTTTGAAAAGACAAAACGTGCTCGATCAGACGTAACTCAATTTGCTTAAATACCCTCCGACTTTGCAGCAATATCAGCTCGCTCAGGCCTCAAGTTATTCACCTCCCCTCCCCCCTTCCCCCCCACCTGATCTCCAAGCAGAGATGCAATTATAGATGCTCTCTCATATGTCGAGGATGTATCCGTGTTTCCACGCACGCACGCACACTTGAAATGGGTGGACGGACTGGATTGGTGCGCGTGGCGGATTGAGCGATCGCCCCTCCTGCCCGATGACTGATGGTTGCCCTGCAGGCAGGGTTCACCTGGCCGCCACCCCTCCTTCGTGACCCTTGAATTTGATTCTGCGGCGTCGACTTCAAACGGAGCAACGGAATGTCACCTTTTGTCGTTTTGAAGCTGAGGCAACGGGCGTAATCCAAACGCGCCGCTCTGTATCGAACCTCCTTCAGTGCGTTTCCAGCCTGTAACAGGTTTCCTCTGCCGTGTCTGCCGAGGTCGACGGCGTGCTCGCCAGGCAGACATGACGCGAACCGCAGTAACACTCGAGCAGCGCCGTTCTCTTTTGTTCCATAACCTTCCTCTGCACGTCTCTCAGGGAGTCTCTCCTCGCAGGGGAGACTTTTCCAATCATGGAACATACTTTCCCCTCGTTGTGGTGTGAGAGTGCATCCGAAGGTCTGAGCCATAAGATTTAACGGGGTGTAACCGGCCCCCGAGTGACAGCATGAACTATGAATTTGGCTGGTTTGAGGATCCAGCTTACCAAGTGATTTGGAGGACAGCTCTGCTTTAGCCGGTGCTCGAGCTAATAGAGAAGCAATCAAATGTTCCATGCTGGGGCAGAAATATGTACCACCCCATACTGCTGTCCTCATTACACACTGCGGGCTTTCACAGATGCACTTATCTGTTGTTTCTTTTCCTGCATTCCAAGTCAAGTGTTTGAGGTCAAACGCGGTGACCTGGCCTGCAGTTGAGTGGCCACCACTGATGCACCAATATCTGATGGATCTGGGCTATTTCACTCTCTCTTGCCCTCTGTCTCTTTGCATCTCAGTCTCCAGCTGAGATGAAGAGCGCTCACTATGGGCCTAAATCAAAGGAGACCCCTCTACGGCCAGGCCCGAGGGGGGCGGGGAGACAACAGGGGGGCCTAGAGCAGCTTTCAGGTTCAAAGGCCTTTATCACCTCCAGAAGCTGACCACTGTCAACTCCAGTGGAGCCGACTGCCTTTGATTGTCTCCTTGTCCTCTTGTATCTACCAGGGGTTATCCCCTTCGCCTGACTCATGCTAAAGACTGCTAGCTTTGATAATCAAGCCGACGAAGGGGAGGGGGTCTGCAGAACATGTGCAGCACATAGCTTCAGTGACCGTGTTTACATGCATTCGAATAACTGGCTTAGTCGGACTGAAATCGAATTATCAGTTTCATGTGAACACCTTTGTTCGACTATGTGCGGTCCGACTACGATCCGATTAACACCCCTGGATAACTCGATCCGATCCGGTTGATAATTCGACTATCGCGGCATGTAGCGGTGAATTGGATTAGGAACTGGACTTTGCGTCTTTGCGCATGCTTGAGATGCCGCCGCCCTCCTCCCCCCTCCCTCCCATGTCGTGACCCGGAAGTCAAAAGAGACGATAAGTTGTCACTGCCGGGAGCCTGGCTGGCAGAAAACAAACAAACAACGCTATGGAGAACACAAGAGCCACCACACATGTCTGGACCGAAGAGCAGACAGAATTTATGCTTAACCTTGCTCTCTGTTCGCCATCTTTCTCGAAATGTTGATGTTGTTGTTGGTTGTTGTTGGTGGTGGTGAAGAGGTCAAGCGGAAATGGCTGTATCACCACGAGTTGTAATGAAAACAGCGCCACCTATCGTATCGGATATGACATGCTTTCGGCCAATGATTCGAATTACTCACTGCCATGTATATTGGGATAACAGCAGATCCCCCAATAGATAGCAGAGTCCGACTAAAGCAAGATTCGAATTATACCATCATGTAAACGCGTGTTTATCAGTGGGAACTCAAATACATTCCCCCCTGTCTTTGATTAATGGCGTCCTTCAGTGTGAGTGCTGCTATCGATGCCCGTCTTCTTTTTCTTGTGTCTTTATGTGGTTACACAGATCCTGATAAAACTTGCTGACACCTTTTTTTGTCAGAATTTGACTGAAAACCCTCAAGTAAATCAAGTTAATGGCAGCGGGCGACGACGGCATCCGATTTTCTCTGACAGCGCATCACATTGTGTGGGGTGTGTGTGGGGGGGGGGGGGGGGGGGAGGGCACACCGAATGCATTCCGAGGATGCTGGCGGAGGGCAAACGTGCCTCATTGGCTTTCCTCTGACGTCCTCGGCCACTTTGAAGATGTCCTCCAGCTCCATTCACCTTTGAATTCTTATCACGGACCAATAGATCAGTTGTGAAATATACACTCAAAAAGTTATGAATTTATGAATTTTCCACGGGAATATCTCTCGCCAGGTACATATCACCAAGGGGAAAGTTCCCTCGCTTAGATGGAAAGTCCATGAAAAGAGGAAGAAGAGAGAGAATAATGGAGCAGCATTGATGCTCCACGCTAACACCTGTGTCATGTTGCCTGGAATTAGCTTCATGTAAGGGAGGGCGTGTGCTTATTTCATGTAAAGGTCACCTTTTTATAAGCCTGATAAAAAGGTTGAGATCACGTATGCAGCATGGAATAAAATATGATATACTGCACACTGTGTGTAAGGAGTGTAATTCATCTGTATGTGTGTGTGTTGAATACATTTTTCTTTTTTTCTTTAAACAGCCAAACGTGACTCTCACCGGAGCCATTACAGCCCTTCACAGCCAAAGAGACATGACCGTCACTAAATGCCACGGCGTGTCTCGGACAGGTCATGGTTATGGGCGTCGGCCTCGTGTACCCAGCACCGCGGTGACTCACACCCTCCAAAGTCTGCACTTGCAAACAATCACAAAGTCTGTACGCTGGTACACACACACACACACACACAGGTGAAGGCATATCTCTTCCCAGCGAACCGTGCAAACAGTGTCTGACAGATGTAGATAAACAGCTGTGATTTACTTCACTTCTCCATTTCGCATCCATCCGTACTTTGGAGGCGGGGGGGGGGGCCTTCCCTGGTGCGGCATGGCACGGCTCAGGTTAACAGCGAGCAAGGGCTCCTGGGAGATCGCCCGGGGGTCGACGTGATAAACAACTGTGATTTACCTCTCTGTTGTTCGGGGGAGTGAGGGGGGGGGGGGGGGTCACAGTGGCCTCTGGTCTCCCTGGGAGCGGCCCACCGCTCGCACCCGCCCCAGAGCCAATTGTCCCAGAGGTCGAGTGGAACAGGGAAGCAGCTGGATGTGCCAGAGCGCACGCCATATTTACAATGGCGAAGCACACGTTCACACAGAACCGACACGCACAATATGACATCCTCTCCGCGTATCGGGGCCCATCTGCTTCCTGGAGTTCACGGCTGGCTGATGAATTCCGCTGAGCCGTGTGGGAGGAGCTTGAGCTGCTATTCATGAATACTCATCTTCCCCGAGTGCCTCACAGAGTCACCCGGGTCCACCGGTTTATATCTCGTCACTCCAACAACTATAAACACTCAGAGGATGTCCGCCGTATCCTCGATAGCCTCGGTGGCCTACAATAACAATAGGGCGGCCGTTGTTGACATGGACGCGGTGCGGATGTTGGATACCGGCATTGTGAGTTCACCTGTTTGTGGCTACTACGTGTGCACATGTGTTTATCTGGAATGAAATCAACATGGCATGAATTTTGTTTCTTTAAGGTTTTAAATGTGCATTTTTACCTTCGCATTGAAAATGCGGAAGGTAATGTTTTGATCGCCGTGTATTTATTTATTTGTATGCGTGTTATTCGACAAAGTTGTAAACCGAATCGCATGAAATTTGGTGGGATGATTGGTTATTATCCGGGGACCATTTGATTAGATTTTGGGATTGATCGGGTCAAAGGTCAAGGTCAAGGTCATGAAAAGGTCAAAATCGTCTTTTTACCATAGCACGGTCAATTTGTATCCAATTGGCATGCAACTAATGCCAACATGTTCATAATTCAATGCCCAATCTTGTGATATGCGAAGGTATGCGCTCTACCGAGTGCCCATTCTAGTTTCTTTATTGTTTAGAAACAATTTCACGCGAAAAAAGGGTCAGTCGTCCTGACACCTGTTTAATATTCCATAAACATGGGTCCTGTCGGGCGTATTACACCACCACTTTGTTTTTGTCTGTTATTTACTTATTTCTTAGTGACAACGCACATGCGTGAACATGTATTGACAATATAATATCAATCTGTCAGATTTATCCAAAATGCTGTATTGAATCAAACAACCTGGCATGTTGAGAAAAAGAGCAGACAATCTCAAAAGTACATCTCACAGCTGTGCTGATGATGTCCAGATGATTTGGCCATATAATTTGTTCTATTTTTCAGATTGACTACCAAATTATTTGTACTACTTTAATGGCCTTACACAATGCTGCTCCAAATGTAAATATAGTTTACTTCTGGGTCCTATGCTATTTAAATTATTATGTTTTTTTCTGAAAGCAAGTGGAAAGAAAACATTAAAAGATGCATTAATACGTTTATTTTACTAGTTTTTCTATTTGTGTCTGCAGATCACTCCTAAAGTCCCACAAGTAAGAAATAGATAATGCATCATTTGCATATCTACACATACGATTTCAGAAAACTTGTAACACAAAAAGATTTGTTTTAAGATAAGTATCAGCTGCTTCATTGGGATTTATATTCAATGTTCTCCCTAGTCCCCTGTGATGTATTCGTACGTATACAACAGATAAAAGGGGGTTAAAGGTCAAGCTAAATTATCGGTCACTCGTTGTGAAATGAAAGATGAAATAGGAGGATCAGGAGAATGGAAGTGGGAGATGCCACATCCCATCGTGCTCTGAGCATTCTATAAACACCATGGCAGGAAGAGGCTGTGAGGAATCTTCCAGTTTTTTGGGCCCAGCATGGATGCGTCGCAGGATGTAAATGAGACCCTGATGGCATTAGTACCCATTTTCTCCTCACACACAGATACAGATGTTCGGGCTCTGTAAACCATACGTCCCCCTTGAAACGGGCCTGCTGGGGTTAAGTATGGTGTAACGGAGCAGCTGGAAGAGATTTACCTCTCCGCCCTCCGTCTCCCTGCGCTGCCTCATCTTTTCCATCACCGCACAACGTTGTCTACCTCCGGCTGACCCGGCCCGCTCGGCTCAGACGCAAAGGCCGGTGCCCCTTCTGCTTCCATCACCCGGCTGGACCTGTTTGTCTATGTGTGTGTGTGTGTGCGTCTGTGTGTAGGTTTGTGTGTTTGTGTGTGTGTAAATGGCGTCATGATTCACTCTGCACACACAATACAGACCTGACTTGGGCAGGCCTTTGTTTTGTTTCTGTCCACTCCCCAAACCACACACAGAAACACGCACACACACCTTCACCACTACCGAATATATGCACACACACACACCAATCTCTGCCCATAACCCCTCATGAAAGAGACGGCAGAGTGGTTATGAATGAAAAGGGGGAGGGCAGGGGGTGGAGTAGAGGAGGATAAATGGGGCATGCACAATGACACTTAACAAAATGTCTGAGTCAATTCAAACACATCTAAATCCTTCCTCCTGGGTTCCCCACTGACGCTCCATTATCCCTGCTCCACCGGAAATCCCTCTAAATGGAGAACGTACAGAATGGCATCAGGGACACGAAACAAAGACGGTGTATTCATCTGCGGGTCTGACTGGAGCGCCATGAAAACCACTCAGGGTAATTATTTGCTCAATGTGTTAAATCTGTCACGGTAAACGAAATGCCTTCCTTTTATTTATTTACTTTTATAGCTCCGGCTGACTTAATTTCTGCTTCGCTCTCTCCCCTCCGCCTGACCTCCTTGCAAAAAAAAGAAGAAGAAGAAGAAGCAGCTTGTTTTGGCCACCATCGCTCAGTTTTCTCACTTTCAAAGTGATGCTAACTGCCCCGATGAGTCCATCCTTAAGCAATCTCAGCAAATCCTGGGCTCGTCTCTGAAGTACCATCAAGAGGCCACTGAGCATATGCATTTTGTAGCATGCTCCGCTGAAAGGGCAGCGGTCTCCCCCCCCCCTCCCACAATCTCCTCTTCCATCCGTCCACAGAGACATCACAGCATTGCGATCAATGCACTGCCTCCGCCAGTTCAGGCAAAGGGATCCAGCAATCTACGCTCCATTTACAGTGTGATATACAACACAAACAGGTTCCCCGCAGGTCTGTAAACGAGCCTTTCGCTTTATTTCTTTGGAACGTCCGCCTGGCCGCAGCTTTTGGCAGTTACCGTGTCAAACAGAAGAGCGACCGATTCATTCCCGAGGCTTTAATGTTATACTCCGTGGAGTAGCGTGACAGCTGGATGTCACGATCAAGATGGTTGGCCCTTGAGCTATGGACCATTCGCAAGGGGGAAATATGTTCTTTTCCTCCGTGGATGGTGTGTATGGTTATATCAGTGGACCGGCAAATGGAGCATTAGACGGCAGCTCGGCTGTCACATATCACTGCAGGAGTGCGAACGAGCAATTTGGCCAATTCTGCCATGTATTTAAAGCCCGCCAGCAGCCACTTCAGACCAGGAACTTGATTCCAATACTCTGATCTGACCAAGCAACGGGGTCTAATATGACAATTACACACTCGGAGCGGCCCGCTTGCCAAAAGCCCTCACAGTTAATGATAGGAGATGGCGGTTAATCACATCCTCATGCAGGGATCAGGGTGCGGCTCATAAGAGCCTCGTAGTAACCTGCCAGCAAAATTACCTTTTAGCAATTAAAGCGAGTGTTGTCCATGACACTTGAGCAACAAAAGGCTTACGACATAGAAGACGTCTGCCAACGAGACGGACCGCCATTATGGACGACGGCGGTCAAACCAAGGATGGTTGATTGGCTTAAAAAACCCGCTTGTCCTCTCATGTAACACCCACTCAGAATCAATTTGTCACAAGCCCCACGTACACAGGAAAAAAGGAAAAGCAAAAAGATATTGAGCCTGTTAAGGCGATTGAGTCAGTGAAACACGAGAAGTTCTCAGAAGGGTTCAGAAAATGTTCCAGATATTAAATCTGGAGCACTTATCAGCACAGAATTGGATTTATTATTCATCTCACTATCTGTTAAGTGGCTCATCGTTGGTCAGGCTGATGGCTGTGTGGGCAACATGTGTTTTATCCATATGGAAGCCACGAGAAACACATGTTTGCAGATGCAGTCAGTTTACAGGATCAGCTGTCCTCTGTGGCCAACATCTGTTAGCCCGCCGATGCCCAGGGCTCAAGTACAGTGTGTGTGTGTGTGGGGGGGGGGGCTGAATTAGTCTGCAGACACACGTGCAGTGCACATACAGTATAAAAAACATCTAAGGGTCTTAAATCTAAAACATGTCAGAAGATAGAAGCTTTTTTTAAATAATTGTGTATAAAAGTTAAGTGGCAGGAAAAAGGTGCTCTCAAGCCCAGATTGTCTTGAACTCGGAAAACTCTCGGTGCCTCGCTTAATCCCATTGTGCGGCCATAACAGCTTTTACCGCAGTTAATTATTTCCAAATCTTAAACAAATACATAAGGTACAGCCTTCAATTGGATTTCAATGTGCAAGTCAGGCCTCTCGAGGCCGAAACTGCTGCTGTTCTGTATCCATTTTTACTCGGGGTAATCAAATGACTGATAATGCTCGCTGTGTGTTCTCCGAGACGAGGGGAAATGCAGCATCTTACAAAGATAAGAAATCAGTTCCTGCTTTTTTTTCCCTGATTGGATTACATCCAGGGAGGGTAATCCTTCATAGTGCTTGCTCTGGAAGTTCATGCAGACCAGAGACTAAATGTAAAATATAACAGTGAGAGTGGGAGAGGATTTGGAGATTTGAATCCCAAGACAAGCAGAGGAAATCGAGGTAGGGAGAGTGAATTAGTAACTCCATCCTATATCCTTCAGTAATGGCAGATGAGGTTCCCTGGAGCAAGGCACTTCTCATGGAAGCTGCTTAAATTATCTCCCAGGTGTGAATTTATCTCCCCGAGATTATCATTATTTCTCTGTGTGTTTTTGTGTGAAGAAAGAGACTAATCCCATGTTCACAGCAACAGCTACACGTCCTTTTTCAATGGAGCCGGTCTCAACTTCTATTTAGTGCTCCTATCACATGTTTAAGAAATATATATATATATATATATAAATATACTGTTTGGCAGTTCCCAGTGCTAATAAACCACACCATTACGGAATTGAGGGCTCGAGCAACACTTAGCAGCGACTCTGCGACAATGTAGACGGCCACGCTTGGACGCTTTGTTGCTTTTGTTGCTGGTAGAATGAACATTGCACAAGAGTCCGCCGTGCTAGTAGAAACAGCTGTTAGCTAACTTCAGCATGCTTACATCCACTGACGGTATGATGTTGGTCTACCGCATTAGTTTAGCTTGTTAACATGCTAACATTTCCTAATCAGTGCTAAACACAATACGTCAGCATTATCTTTAGTTTTTAGAGTTCAGGTGATTGGATGATTCTTGGGGGAATCCTGGGAGTTGTAACTATTAGCTTCCACCGTCTACTTCTAATAAAAGAACCAAATTGCAGCTGTCAATTTGTTTGCACTGAAAATTAAACGGGGTGAGTTTCATGCACATCCAAGGGAATGGGAAGTGAATATTTTTCGAGACATTTCATTAAAAACTAAATTTGATGGTGTCGCTAAAGTAAAAGTCATGGGAATCGGTAGACTTCACTCTGATGGGACCATGAATGTCTGTACAAAACGTCACGGCAATCCAGTTGCATATTGTCACCAGTGTGGCTAAACGACAAATAAACAATCGCAAAATAAATAAAAAGGACTAGATATTTGCAAGATTTCTCAGCATGTGTCCTAATCAGCTTCGATTAATTCATTAAATATTGATGGAATTCCAGCAGTGGTGGAAACAACCTTATATCACCTCTTAGGATCTCCTCAGCCTGTTTTTAAAACAAGTGGATTCAGACAAGTGATTGGACCGGAATGTAGACACGGCAGTCCCTTGACCTCAGGGCTGAGCTGGGTTTCCAGCAGACGTCTGGGTGACTGATTGACCTATGGGGGACATGGGTTCGACTACGACCAGTGGACACCGGGAGAGCGAGAGACGTGAGATGATGCAGACAGATAGTCACCTTTCATGTCTCCTGTAAACAAAACAACGATCCCTTTGTCTGCAAGAGAGGACTGGCAGCTGGAATAAATGTGATAAAGCATTGTTTTCCGCACCGTTACATTGTTTATTCTTTCAATGTCAGGCTGAGCCTAGCAAACGAGTCAGAATAAACCGAGATGGAAATGCGGAAAGAAAAGATATCCCAAGGTTGGAAATTAAAGAAAAATGTCTTTAAATGCTCCTGAATCTGACATCAAATCACAATTCACCTCCTCCACAAAGTGTTGGTGCTTTGTACTCTCTTCTGTCAAGAAACAAACACTTGTCAACCTGGCAAACCTTTCTGAAGCAGTCCTCAATAGGCCAGATTTGCCAAGAATGGAAACGTGTTTACATTTTTTGAGCGCTTGTCACACAGTGAAAAGCCGCCTGGGGTGAAATGAGTCATTGACTTCTACCAGCACCTTGGAATGCAACCAGTATGAACCAGCCCTGTTCCCTCTCCGAGCACAGAAGTTAAATTAATAGAGGCTCCATATTTCCATCACATCATCATTACTTGGCAAGACAAACATTTAATCCCGGTGCAATGCCGAGCTGTGCATATTATCTCGGGTCCCGTTCCATCAGCCCCCTAAATGAGATGATATTGAATTAGATTATGCTAGAAAATGAGGTGTTAACGCCAATTGAATGTAATCAAGGTGGTGGAATCGAGGGATAATGAAAACCTCTAGATCTAATCCAGGCCTGCAGAGAGCTTTTTGACTAATAACGGCAGTTTGTCAGGTGAGTAATGATGAAGCCGACGGATAATAAAGAAGAGCGGCGGCGAGCTGCGAGCTACCGTAAGGAGGTTAATGGCTTGACAACACTGGGGCTCAGAGGTCTATTGACCAAATGTTTACACACTGTATGGGAGAGAGCTACCACTGGGAAAAGCAGAGACCATAACTAACGCAGTTGTGTGTGTATGGATTTCTGCCAAGGTCGGATGACAAGGGTAAAATAATGTAGGTCGGTCTGAGTAATCAAAATCAGAACAGCAGGTAAGCAAGTAAATAATTAGTGTCAAATATCCTGTCGGCCGCAGTGTTACATCTCATTCCACATTTAGTAAGAGTCAGATCTGTGTCTTCTGTCCTTGAGGGATAGTTCACCCAAGCGAACGTCTTGAGATTCAAGGCGGTTGACAGCGTAGATTCATCTTTCACTCACCCGTTATAGGCAAAGGACAGCTTATTGGAAGTAATGTACCGCTACATCCACGGCTAATGTCACGTTAACGTGTTTAAAAGTCTGTCCGTGGACAGGTTCCTGTTAATGCGATGGAGTCACAACGGTGTCAGATGTGTTAATGAAACTCAACAGGCGTGCAGTTGAGATCAAAAATAAGAAGGCTCGGTTTGAAGATGGTTGCCGTCCGAGAAAAATAAATGGCCACTGGGTCATTGCCATTTATTTGTGGCGGTATCCTGATGGGTTCAAATTATAGAATATTAAGTCTAACTGGTTCTGGTGTCAATACATCTAGGTGAAATAATAATGATAATGTGTGATGCATCACAATCGTCATGAGATAATGTATTCTTTGACTTTAAAACAGAGTCTAAACTTTAAAGTCAAGCATGTATCGCTGATATTTTAGACTGCGTCTACTAATGTTTGTTTGGGACATTATCACATCATCATTACTTGGCAAGACAAACATTTAATCCCGTGCAATGCCGAGCTGTGCATATTATCTCGGTCCGTCCATCAGCCCTAAATGAGATGATATTGAATTCGCAAGAGAAATATGTTCTTTTCCTCCGTGGATGGTGTGTATGGTTATATCAGTGGACCGGCAAATGGAGCATTAGACGGCAGCTCGGCTGTCACATATCACTGCAGGAGTGCGAACGAGCAATTTGGCCAATTCTGCCATGTATTTAAAGCCCGCCAGCAGCCACTTCAGACCAGGAACTTGATTCCAATACTCTGATCTGACCAAGCAACGGGGTCTAATATGACAATTACACACTCGGAGCGGCCCGCTTGCCAAAAGCCCTCACAGTTAATGATAGGAGATGGCGGTTAATCACATCCTCATGCAGGGATCAGGGTGCGGCTCATAAGAGCCTCGTAGTAACCTGCCAGCAAAATTACCTTTTAGCAATTAAAGCGAGTGTTGTCCGTGACACTTGAGCAACAAAAGGCTTACGACATAGAAGACGTCTGCCAACGAGACGGACCGCCATTATGGACGACGGCGGTCAAACCAAGGATGGTTGATTGGCTTAAAAAACCCGCTTGTCCTCTCATGTAACACCCACTCAGAATCAATTTGTCACAAGCCCCACGTACACAGGAAAAAAGGAAAAGCAAAAAGATATTGAGCCTGTTAAGGCGATTGAGTCAGTGAAACACGAGAAGTTCTCAGAAGGGTTCAGAAAATGTTCCAGATATTAAATCTGGAGCACTTATCAGCACAGAATTGGATTTATTATTCATCTCACTATCTCTTAAGTGGCTCATCGTTGGTCAGGCGGATGGCTGTGTGGGCAACATGTGTTTTATCCATATGGAAACCACGAGAAACACATGTTTGCAGTTGCAGTCAGTTTACAGGATCAGCTGTCCTCTGTGGCCAACATCTGTTAGCCCGCCGATGCCCATGGCTCAAGTACAGTGTGTGTGTGTGTGTGGGGGGGGGGGGGGGGGGCTGAATTAGTCTGCAGACACACGTGCAGTGCACATACAGTATAAAAAACATCTAAGGGTCTTAAATCTAAAACATGTCAGAAGATAGAAGCTTTTTTTAAATAATTGTGTATAAAAGTTAAGTGGCAGGAAAAAGGTGCTCTCAAGCCCAGATTGTCTTGAACTCGGAAAACTCTCGGTGCCTCGCTTAATCCCATTGTGCGCCATAACAGCTTTTACCGCAGTTAATTATTTCCAAATCTTAAACAAATACATAAGGTACAGCCTTCAATTGGATTTCAATGTAAGTCAGGCCTCTCGAGGCCGAAACTGCTGCTGTTCTGTATCCATTTTTACTCGGGGTAATCAAATGACTGATAATGCTCGCTGTGTGTTCTCCGAGACGAGGGGAAATGCAGCATCTTACAAAGATAAGAAATCAGTTCCTGCTTTTTCCCTGATTGGATTACATCCAGGGAGGGTAATCCTTCATAGTGCTTGCTCTGGAAGTCCATGCAGACCAGAGACTAAATGTAAAATATAACAGTGAGAGTGGGAGAGGATTTGGAGATTTGAATCCCAAGACAAGCAGAGGAAATCGAGGTAGGGAGAGTGAATTAGTAACTCCATCCTATATCCTTCAGTAATGGCAGATGAGGTTCCCTGGAGCAAGGCACTTCTCATGGAAGCTGCTTAAATTATCTCCCAGGTGTGAATTTATCTCCCCGAGATTATCATTATTTCTCTGTGTGTTTTTGTGTGAAGAAAGAGACTAATCCCATGTTCACAGCAACAGCTACACGTCCTTTTTCAATGGAGCCGGTCTCAACTTCTATTTAGTGCTCCTATCACATGTTTAAGAAATATATATATATATATATAAATATACTGTTTGGCAGTTCCCAGTGCTAATAAACCACACCATTACGGAATTGAGGGCTCGAGCAACACTTAGCAGCGACTCTGCGACAATGTAGACGGCCACGCTTGGACGCTTTGTTGCTTTTGTTGCTGGTAGAATGAACATTGCACAAGAGTCCGCCGTGCTAGTAGAAACAGCTGTTAGCTAACTTCAGCATGCTTACATCCACTGACGGTATGATGTTGGTCTACCGCATTAGTTTAGCTTGTTAACATGCTAACATTTCCTAATCAGTGCTAAACACAATACGTCAGCATTATCTTTAGTTTTTAGAGTTCAGGTGATTGGATGATTCTTGGGGGAATCCTGGGAGTTGTAACTATTAGCTTCCACCGTCTACTTCTAATAAAGAACCAAATTGCAGCTGTCAATTTGTTTGCACTGAAAATTAAACGGGTGAGTTTCATGCATCCAAGGGAATGGGAAGTGAATATTTTGAGACATTTCATTAAAACTAAATTTGATGGTGTCGCTAAAGTAAAAGTCATGGGAATCGGTGAACTTCACTCTGATGGGACCATGAATGTCTGTACAAAACGTCACGGCAATCCAGTTGCATATTGTCACCAGTGTGGCTAAACGACAAATAAACAATCGCAAAATAAATAAAAAGGACTAGATATTTGCAAGATTTCTCAGCATGTGTCCTAATCAGCTTCGATTAATTCATTAAATATTGATGGAATTCCAGCAGTGGTGGAAACAACCTTATATCACCTCTTAGGATCTCCTCAGCCTGTTTTTAAAACAAGTGGATTCAGACAAGTGATTGGACCGGAATGTAGACACGGCAGTCCCTTGACCTCAGGGCTGAGCTGGGTTTCCAGCAGACGTCTGGGTGACTGATTGACCTATGGGGGACATGGGTTCGACTACGACCAGTGGACACCGGGAGAGCGAGAGACGTGAGATGATGCAGACAGATAGTCACCTTTCATGTCTCCTGTGAACAAAACAACGATCCCTTTGTCTGCAAGAGAGGACTGGCAGCTGGAATAAATGTGATAAAGCATTGTTTTCCGCACCGTTACATTGTTTATTCTTTCAATGTCAGGCTGAGCCTAGCAAACGAGTCAGAATAAACCGAGATGGAAATGCGGAAAGAAAAGATATCCCAAGGTTGGAAATTAAAGAAAAATGTCTTTAAATGCTCCTGAATCTGACATCAAATCACAATTCACCTCCTCCACAAAGTGTTGGTGCTTTGTACTCTCTTCTGTCAAGAAACAAACACTTGTCAACCTGGCAAACCTTTCTGAAGCAGTCCTCAATAGGCCAGATTTGCCAAGAATGGAAACGTGTTTACATTTTTTGAGCGCTTGTCACACAGTGAAAAGCCGCCTGGGGTGAAATGAGTCATTGACTTCTACCAGCACCTTGGAATGCAACCAGTATGAACCAGCCCTGTTCCCTCTCCGAGCACAGAAGTTAAATTAATAGAGGCTCCATATTTCCATCACATCATCATTACTTGGCAAGACAAACATTTAATCCCGGTGCAATGCCGAGCTGTGCATATTATCTCGGGTCCCGTTCCATCAGCCCCCTAAATGAGATGATATTGAATTAGATTATGCTAGAAAATGAGGTGTTAACGCCAATTGAATGTAATCAAGGTGGTGGAATCGAGGGATAATGAAAACCTCTAGATCTAATCCAGGCCTGCAGAGAGCTTTTTGACTAATAACGGCAGTTTGTCAGGTGAGTAATGATGAAGCCGACGGATAATAAAGAAGAGCGGCGGCGAGCTGCGAGCTACCGTAAGGAGGTTAATGGCTTGACAACACTGGGGGCTCAGAGGTCTATTGACCAAATGTTTACACACTGTATGGGAGAGAGCTACCACTGGGAAAAGCAGAGACCATAACTAACGCAGTTGTGTGTGTATGGATTTCTGCCAAGGTCGGATGACAAGGGTAAAATAATGTAGGTCGGTCTGAGTAATCAAAATCAGAACAGCAGGTAAGCAAGTAAATAATTAGTGTCAAATATCCTGTCGGCCGCAGTGTTACATCTCATTCCACATTTAGTAAGAGTCAGATCTGTGTCTTCTGTCCTTGAGGGATAGTTCACCCAAGCGAACGTCTTGAGATTCAAGGCGGTTGACAGCGTAGATTCATCTTTCACTCACCCGTTATAGGCAAAGGACAGCTTATTGGAAGTAATGTACCGCTACATCACGGCTAATGTCACGTTAACGTGTTTAAAAGTCTGTCCGTGGACAGGTTCCTGTTAATGCGATGGAGTCACAACGGTGTCAGATGTGTTAATGAAACTCAACAGGCGTGCAGTTGAGATCAAAAATAAGAAGGCTCGGTTTGAAGATGGTTGCCGTCCGAGAAAAATAAATGGCCACTGGGTCATTGCCATTTATTTGTGGCGGTATCCTGATGGGTTCAAATTATAGAATATTAAGTCTAACTGGTTCTGGTGTCAATACATCTAGGTGAAATAATAATGATAATGTGTGATGCATCACAATCGTCATGAGATAATGTATTCTTTGACTTTAAAACAGAGTCTAAACTTTAAAGTCAAGCATGTATCGCTGATATTTTAGACTGCGTCTACTAATGTTTGTTTGCGGGGACATTATCAATACCATTTGGTCTGGATCTGATACCAGGGCCAGATCACAAGTATTAATACAGATTTGTTTTATTATTATTAAAAGAAGGAAATAGAACATCATGTTAAAGGAGAAAAATGTGTCCTGATTAATGAGGTGAGTCATCGTGATGTATGCTGCTTCTGAAAATATTCTAATTAACATGAAACAACATTTAATGGGAGGAAATGTTTAGTGTGATGTTTAATAACGAGTCCATCATCACTGCACATGACAGCAACAGAGAAGCAAAGAGGGCAGCACTAAGCGCAGTGTTGATATGCACCGAACATCTGGATATAAATCATCTTTTTAGAACAGATCCCAGTGATGATTCAAAACTTAGTCCTGTCCTCTGTTGGCTCTCAGATAAGAAACAGTTTTTCCAGAGGTCTGTTTGGACCCATAAAGATAACAACGTTAATCATGAATTAATGGATGGACGTAGATCATGTTTGAAAACCTCCTTCCAAATAAAGTGACATCCACTGATGTGATTGACGACTACAGCAGGAATAATTTTCTTGAAGACGGTGAGTGAGAGCAGCTTATATGCTCTTTAGGTCCACGATAGACCTTCTCATTGCCGTTCTGTTGCCAGGGCAACCGTTTCGTTATCAGTTTACTTCCTGTCATTTAGGACATCAACACATGGACAGACAAAAAGGCCCGTGCCGTCAACTTTGACCACCACAGGAAGTACGTGCAGTAACACAACTAGCTTGTTTTCAGCTGAATTATGTGGGGACAGACATTCATAGGAAGGCTTTATTCCTGTGACCCCCATCAATCTCGAACCCTGAACTCTGAGGGACTTCCTGACGTCACCCGTGGGAGAGACTGTCAGGGCTTGAAATGGTGTACATCCGAATGGGGCAGCACTTTGCTGCAACATATCACGTTAACATGATGACATCGTCATATCATGTTTTGGACAATTGTGGGTATATATTTTAGACTTTTTACTTGTGTCAAACAGTTTCAATGTGTGAGGAATACATCTGTGTGTATATGTGTATATACAGTCTCTGCTTGCATCCCTATGATTACCTTTGCATTGAAAATGCGGAAGGTTATGTTTTGATCGCCGTGTATTTATTTATTTGTATGCGTGTTATTGCGAAACAAAAAAGTTTTTAGATGCGCATGGTTGTTGGGATGATTGGTTATTATCCAGGAACCATTTGATTGATTTTTTAGGATAATCAAGGTCAAGGTCAGTATCAAGGATAGGTTAAAATCTTCTTTTTTACCATAGCACGGTCAATTTTATCAAATTGGCATGCAACTAATGCAAAATCATTCATATGTACAATCTTGTATATGTATATACAGTCTCTGCTTGCATCCCTCTGATTTCATGTGTTTTTATGTCCCATCTTTAATCCTTAATGTTTTTGTGTAATACACCAGGCTGAACACCCATGTGCCGTCCTCTGTGTTTACCTTTTTTGTTTTACATCTCCATGCGTCCACTGGTAACGCCATGTTTTGCGTCCCATTGCTTTGAATTGTGGGTAATTCCCTGTTCATAAAGGGCTCAATATGTCTGCGACAGAGCCCTCAAACTCTGGATGATTTGACATCGTGGGAGAGCCACAAACCCTCACAAACTTTACGGGAGCGCTCCACAAAGTCAGTCAGTCTTTGTGAAGATAGTGCATTTTTTAGTAAAAAGAAGGGGAAAAAAATAGTTAAGGAAAACATGGAAGGGCAAAAGGGGAAATAATTCACTTGTAAAACTTTTAAATGTCTTTGTTAAATCACATGTCCAATCAAGGAAAGGAATGCTTGAAAAAAAAAAAAAAACACACATTCTGGAAGGCCACACACTACGTCATCAAACTTGTCTTTCACTCGCTCCCTCCTACGAGCCCTCTAAATCAGAGCCCTGATGGAATTCAGCGGTGCGATAGCGTTATGTAAGACTCACTCCCTGTGAAGATGATTGCACAACAAACGGCGGCTGCCCAGGGTGGAGCGAGAGTTTGTCGACATGACTAAAGTATGGCCCATTGACCGAAGGCATCTCTTTCTAAGAGGCAGCTGCTTTATGTCCGCCGTGCCGCCAAACAGGCCACTCTGTCCTGCACGGGATGATAAATCAAGCCCAGCACACCACTGTTCCAACTCATTGTGGCCTCACACAGAGCGCCATTCCTACAAAACCACAGAGTAGAAAGAAGAAGAAAAAACTCCTCCGTACAGCCGGTGTTTACTCCTACATTTGATTTGGTTCTCTCTGATTTGGGTCTTTCTGAGCAAAAGGAGAAAAAAATCGACCACAACCATCTCAGCCACGTCAGGAATTTACTCCAATGATTGTTTTGCTTCTCCTCCTCTCGAGGATGTGCTACAGTGTGTGTGTGTGTGTGTGTGTGTGTGTGTGTGTGTGTATGGCTTCAGGCTAAGGAGTAGTGAGGGAGTTCCCCCACATCTGTTCACCATAAGAGCTTGTTGACAGCAGCTCTCCTCTCTCTCTCTTTCCCTTCCTGCTCCCACTTCATGCCTTTCTTAGGGGTTTTGTTGCGGCTGCTCCTCGTCCAAGATTAAGTAGAACACGTTGTCAGCCAGCTGTTTAGGGTTTGTAGCCCTCGATAAGACCCCTGTAAGGTACCGGAGCATGTGGGGGAAATCACCGCTTGTGTTAACATGTGCAGAGCAGCATTCTCCAATATTTCTCATCCCGGCATGAATTATGTTCTTCAAAAAAACAAAAAGGAGAGCGCACGCAGGAGATTAATCCTCATTTTGATCCGATTAGTGATACACCAACAGAAAGGTTATACCGGCTCACAGCGAGACCTTTAATGGAATGGACCGAAAATGTGTGATTCACCTCACCGGCAAATTAAAATTTTTGGTTGTGTGCGGCTGTGTGTTTAGGTACATACGAGACGAGGGGAGGATCACACACTCTCACAGCGCCAAGTAGTTATCTGAAGTTAAGGCCAGAGTGTTTCTGCAGGAGGATTGAAAGCCACCCAAGCCTGTAATTGGGAAAAGAGCCATTTGGACCATCAGAGTTGTCCATTTGTTTATAAAAGAGATCAATAGGCAACATTAAGCAGATCTGTGAGAGATCTAAATGGGTACACAAGGCTGTAATCTTTACTTCCTGCAACAAAAGATACTGGCCTTTAATGATTGGACTGGACCCAGAGTGGAAACGGAGCTGTAAGAGCGTCCAATCAGATGGAATTGATATCATGCGACACCTACCTGCTGACCCCAGTGTTGTCTCCTTGCTTTTTGAAAATCTCCCCATCAGCTCCAGTCACATGCAGACAAATCAAGGATAAACGGGTAAACTGAATTTGCTCGTTGGAGCCTTGATTGCGCTGCTAATGAGCTCTGGTTTAATGGCTTTCAGTGGAAGGTAGTGCTTGTAATTAAAATGTTTGTGCTCCACTTTCTGCTTTTCTGCTCTCTGCCCGTTGACTGCGCTCACGCTGGACCGAATCTCTCCACATCTCTGTTCTCACCAACACACTCAGGGCTCCGTCGGTGCCTGAAAGTGTTTCGATCGACCCTGTACATGCGCGGTATTGACAGGTTGTTCACAGAGAGCGTGTGTAGACCTGTGGGCAGGAAATGTTCAATAGGAAAATGAAATATCAGCCTCACCGCGTGGCAAGAAGAAAGAAAAAAAGAGGTGTATGTGCTTTTTGCAATCCCCCCTACCCATAATTTTTCATTTTATGGAAGTTGAATTCAGGTGAAACCCACTAAGGATGCACCTGGTACAGCGGTGCAGATGACTGCTGGAGCTCTACAAATGGGTCCTCAGAGGAGCTCTCCATCTCTTTCCTATCCTTCAGTGTAAAGTTTCCAACAGCTGGTCGACAATAAAAAAAAGGGAGTGCACTGGGGCTGTGCAAAGCTTTCCAGAGGTTTTATGGAAGATAAGGGGGGAGGGGGAGACAAGATGTACATTAAGCAACCTAATTCATTTTTAGCATCATTTTCATACCGTCTAATAACTTTACTTATTCATAACCCCTTACTATTAAAGTTTCACTCAGATTTTCACGGAATAAAACCCCCAGTTTTTCACACCATTTATTTTGGTCGTCTTTTACAGCACTCACTTTTACAGCACTGTATTTACATTGTGCAATTGCCCTTCTATATAGTAGTTTTGGCGTGGGATTCACAGGAAAACAATGTATGCATGTAATATATCTCATTGAAGTCAGCTCACCATTTACTCCCTCTACATTGCGTTGGAGCTGAACTAAGTCGCTGCCAATGCTAAACTAATTTTTCCCACTGAAAGCGTTCGACTGGCTAAACACCAGGGGGCTTTTATTGTGAAGCAACGCCATTGGATCTGGAGGTGAACTCTGACCTCTGTCGTTCATCAAAACTCTAACTGCTGGATGTGTGAAAAAGCTACTGCCTGCTAACGAGTTCACATCGAGTTGAAAAAGGTTATGGCGTGTCAATGGTTTGTTCACAACTTTGTTTACACCCGTGAGTAGGGATGGGTATCGTTTGGGTTTTTTCCGATACCGATACTTTTAAAACGATACCGGCGCCTAAACGGTGCCTGAACAGATCCTTTTTTTTTTAAACGCACAATGAGGACATTAAAAACCTCTTTGGCCATATTCCCTGTAGAAGCCGTTATCATGGAGCACTGACACACAACGGATATCAGACTGTTAACATACACAATATATGTTCTCCATTATATGATGTGATATGTATTGTCATGTGCAGACTTTATAGGGTTAATCCTGTCACTGTTTTGATGGGCAAAGAGAACAACCAATCAGAGGTACTGAAGATGACACGTGACAAATAAAGTTTTGCTTCTGACAGCGAGTTACACTGAAACAAAGTGATGCCCCACGGTCTTTATTCCTCCGTCATTATATTCCCAGTAACACCGGGTATCAGGGGGACCGGTGACGGTCTCCCCATCGCATCCAGCCTGACGCTGGTGTGCTCGACACGGGTTCACGTAGTCACACACGGCGCACGCCTCCGCTGTCAAACTTAAATATGATAGGCTATCGTAACCTGCTCACCAGAGAAGTTCATAACAATAGTTTTTTTCAATTTCAATCGGCTCAGGCACCGAAAGGAAGCACAGAAATGTGCGTTGCATTTCGGTTCATTGGCACCGGTTGGTTTCCTGTCCCCAACCCTACCCGTGAGTGGCCAAAAAAGATTGCAGTTGAAGGGTTACAGGGTTACAGAATTATTTGGACAGACTTCTTTCCCGACTTGAACAGGAAAAGTAGGAGGGCCGTGTCAAACTTGTTTTGAGTAGCAGAGAGTTGGCGCAAAATCCACCTGAATCCAAAGTCTTTGTCAAACAAATGACTCTCACACGGCCAGCGTCACCTTGAATTTATGCTACGTTTCATTTGAATCCTACAACATCTGCATGGGGTAGATGGAACCTTTTTCAGTATTCATGCCCTTTTGGTATTCAGCCTCTCGGCCATCCCTCGTATGGAGACGAGTCCTGCTCTCCTTCTCACCGAGTCTCTGGTTTTTTGTTGTTGCTCGTCTTCCATGAAGCCGCCGCGGTTATCCGCGTCTTTGATGTGAGTCGGGGAGACGGCAGTGAGTCCTCACCTGTCAGCTTTCATGGCTCCCCGAAGGTTGACTTTGAGCCGGTGTCTATTAAATTGGGATTGATCGCAACAACGGGACTTGTGCACACACACACACACACACAAATAAAAAGCCCTAAAAAAAAGGGCGCGTTTCCTGACAGTCATGTAGGGCAACCGTTTTTCATGGGTGGACGAGGCAGTTTGATGTGACCACGGAAGCCATTTGCTTGGAGTTTCATCTCTTCTTGTGGCAGTAGTGGGATGTCAGACAAGGTAAGGGGATAGGTGGGGAATGCCTAATGACCTATTGGAAAGTCTGGCTCTTCCTGGAGCGCGTCTCAAACCGAAGTGTTACGGGCTAGCGAATGTCAAACGCAGCCCTCGCCCACGGCGTCTCTCCCGCTGATCGCTCGCTGTCTCTCAAATCTTAGCTCCACATTTCTTCCTCAGCAACATGGAAGGTGCAATGCCATAATTGTCAAACTTCACGTTGAAGCTGTCAAGCCCCACGTTGCAGGCTGGAATTACAAAAGCAGCCCATCCCCCACTTTCCCTCCCAATTCATCTTGCATCACTGCATTTTTTGTTTTCCTCTTCTTTTTCATGGGTGGGGTGGGGGGTGAAACCGCGTCAGTTGTAGTCGGGTTTCATGGAAAACAGTGAGCGGAGGTGGAATCCGATTGCCTGCCCCCCCCCGGGGAGCGCCAACATAAACACTGAAAGGAAAGTTTCCACACACACACACACACACACTCCGCCTCGCGAGTTCAGAGCCAAGAAGGAACGCCTGATCCCCAGGCCGCTTCCAAAGCCATCATTGATTAGGAGCAAAATAATATTTTGGAGATTGAACCTCGAATGAAGTCTCCTCGTCTGCAGTGCTACATGTGTGAGAGGTAGAGGTATGGTAGAGAGAGAGAGCGAGAGAGACCATTAAAAACGGAGGAGAAAAACCAGCGGAGCGCCCCCCCACGGATGCTACTGTCAGCTGTGGGAGCCCAGATGAAAGCGGTGCAGCCAGATACCAGCGCTCTTTGATCGTGCCTTTGTGCGATAAACATCACGCCGTGCCAGCCGCGCTTCGTGCACCGTGCCAGCCCGGCTGTGAAGGTGAAGGGCTTTGAGCGGGCTTCCAGCTCGCCTTTTGCTCAGGACCAGCAGGCGTTTGCCATGCCAGAGAGCTGTCTACAACACACACACACTCTCACACTCACACAAAGACACAGACACATTCTCTAGCAGATTGCTCTCACTTTCCCTTTCAGTATATCTCCCTCTCATTCTCTCTGCACTCACCCGTGAGATTTTATTTAAATCCTTTTAAGATACTCGTTAAAGATGCAACCTCGGTTCTTCCAGCTAGAGCCCTATTTGATCCAATAATCATCAAGTTCTTGAAATTAAAAGAGTGTAGGGGAGCTCATGCGTGTGTTTTATTTTCCTGGTCCTGTGTTGTAATAGTAATACGGGGGGCTGTTGAATATTTCATGCTTGCCGCTGCTTTGAAACGGTGCAGGTTTGCGATGTTAGGTGTAACAAGGGAGGTATGAGGGAATTCTGCCAATACTGCTTGCATAAATCCTTACCCCTTTGTCTTTTCTTATCTTCTTTTTATTTCTTTTACAATATGAGGCGATAGAAAGCAATCCAGCCCTCAGCTTGAGCTTGTGCCTGTACTGCAACAAAGCCACATGGTGAACAGGATTTACTCCGACTTCATAGTGACGCAGAGAGCCTGAGGAAGGTTGGAAGAGACAGAGAGAGAGGGAGAGAGCGAGAGAAGGAATGAATGCCATGCATGTGTGGGAAGTGGTTTTGGCAGCGTTTGAAATTAATGATCTCAACATGTGCTATAGTTGAGAATCATCAGAAAGAAAAGTGCAGACAAAAGCACTTGCAGGGGCCACAGATGGAGAAACCACAAGGACTGCGAGACAGAAGCTGTGGAGAAAGAAACTTTTTATACAAAAAAGAAATTAAACGTATTCTTTTGATAGAAAATGTAAACTTGAATCCTGGAAATGTCTCGAGCGTTGTTTCGGCTCGAGGTCTAAAAAGAACCCAGCAGCCATGCGAGGGCATGTCGACTCGTGGCACACGACACGGTCCACTTATTTCACTGAAGAAACTTTTCGTTTTACCGGCTCTTTGGAGCTCGGAGAGAGACGTACCAATCAGCGCGTTATATTCATGTGGGGAGGTTTTGACACAGAGATGACGACGCAACAACTCTTGTGCATATTTCACGCAGATGGTCGGTTTATGAAGAGTTGGTTCATTATGTGTGGTTGAGCAGCTATAAATGAGCCTCTGCTGGATAAATACATGATTCTATAGGCCGGGGAGGGAGGTGGGATGGGGTGCGGTTGAGGGTGTGTTGCTCACCGAAGAGGCCCGCCAGATCTGATATCAACTATTTACCAGACTATGAAAACAAACAATAAAAGGTCACGTCAGGGTACCAGATGTGACAGAAGAGGGTTTCTCCTCAGAATCACTTCTCCTCATTGACATCAAGTCTGAACAGAATTCCTGCCGGTTCCTTTTGAAGCCGTGAAAACCTTGTTACTACAATTTGAGGTGATTTTTCATGTTTCAACCAGAGCGGAAGGATTGCGTGGTCCTTCTCGAGGCGGGAGAATTGGGCAACACCCAGGGTCTGTGTTTAATTGGAGAGCCAAAGTTACACATGCTGTGACTTTTATTTGACATTTAAATTATTCCCCATTAAAGTGGAATTGCAAGAGAAAAGGATTGTGGAAAGATCTTTGCTCTTTCAAGGCAGTATACAGGACAGATGGACGGAATTAGACTGACTCACTTTGCTGAAAAAATGCCACAGATGTCAGCCTTGGAAAGAAATATGTATTTATCAATATAGGCGGGTAGATATTGCACTTCGGAGTCCTTTAGTCGCACAAGGAAAGAGCTGCAAACACGAGTTGCTACAAACAGAAAATAATTGGATTAGCCAAAAGTACGAATGTATTTTCTACCTCGAAGAAGAAGTTTTCAGATACTTCCTATCAGCTGCCCAATCAATATCTCTTCAAGACGACGGCAAACATTGAGTGAGATATCACCAAGTGTGTCAAAGTGTTTGGGGGTGGGAGGGTCAGAACCCAGGAAGGCGTATCCAACATTGTCATTGCCCGCTTGCCTGTCCGCCTTGTGGAGAACATCCTCCGTTGACAAGAGGTGGGCTCGGGCTCCTCACTCCTCTCAACGCATCAGTTTTGGATCACTACTCTCAAATCAGAGGCGAGGGAGAAGGGGAGGAGGGCCCCCGCATAATGTGACAGAACCTGTCTCTCTCTTTGGATTTTTTTTTTTTGGGACGCCTGAGGAATGCTCAACCAGAGCAACCCCCTGTCAGTAAACCCATGCCCACGGGCCGAGACACAAAGAGACCCAGCAATATGAGGAGGGGGATGAAACCTGAAAGTTGCACGAGCAAAAGAGGCAACAAAAGAGGCATGTGATGAACAAGAGTGCAGTGATAAAGCAGTTTGATGCATCAAAGCTGAACAATATACAGCTCATACAAATGCTATCAGTGCATGATAAGACTGCACTTTTCATTAAGCAGCCCCCATGGACCAGCCAAATGTATTCGCAAATAATGGCAGTCAGATTTAATGACATTATGAGCCATTAAAAAAACGTGACTGATCTTATCATCTCCTTGTTTCACATTGATCGCCATTCTGATATCTTGTTTCGTATCTCCCCCCGTCTAATGCGCCAACAGCTGTGGAAATGGGAGCCGATGTGCATTGTTAACCGTGTTTATTGTGGTTGTGTAATTACAAAAACTGTATAATGCGCAATCTAATTTATTAGATTAGTGAAGGGATTGTAAACTCATAATTTGTGAGACTGAGGCCGTGCTGTTGTAAACAGTGCCATCTAGTGCACTGTAGCCCGGCATGTGGCTGGGAGGGGAGGGGGAGGGGGGGAGGGGTTGAGGAGGCCCGGGGGAGAGGCTGCGTGGGAAGACATGAGTCTCTGCAGGTTCCAATGAACTAAGAACGTGCTGCGTTACTGCTCCCACATCTCAGTCAGGGGATCAACGATTTGATGAAAGAAAGTGTTCACTTTTCTGAAGGGAGACGACCTCTGTGTGTGTGTGGGGTGCGTCTGCCTTTCGTTATCTGCATATTAATAGATTTTTACATTTCGCCTCGTCTCATTTCTCAAAAAGAGCGCTCCTGAATTAGAAAGGTTTGTTGAATCGATATTAAAGCGTCGCCTCTGGATGCTGATACGGCTTTGATTTCACTGCGTCTGTAACCAAACCAACAGGCAAGACAGGGTCATCTGAGGATATGCAGAGAGAGATGGAAACTACCGCTCATGTCGCCTCAGCGCATTACTCAGGTTTTACACCACGGTAAAAAAGAAAAGGAGAAAAAAAAGGAAAAACAGGGAAAAAAGGAAAGAAAGTGCTTCACCAAATCTACCATCCAATCACACCGACATCAGTCCTGGGACCTACATGCAGTCAGAATCTCTAAATAACCCCTACTCCCCGTCAACCTCCCAGACCGAACCTCTGAGATATTTCTTCCCCGGGCCGTGGTCAAGTATCAAGGAAAATATTCGTCAAATCTTGCCACTTGTGTGTAAATGAGATCAAGATGGATTAAAAAAAGAAGGAGCTCTGGATTCTATTTGAGGCCTTATGAACCACGCGGTTTCCATCCGCAGCTGAAAGCCGACGGGGAGCCAGATGTGCGGTGCAGAGCCGGGTGCAACTTTGAATGCGATTTCCTCTTTTGAGCCTTTAGTGTAGGTAAAGGCATTACAACCGATCAAACCTCTTAGCCCTCCTACTTGTGGGATTTGATGTGCATTACTGACAGTGAGAAATGGCCTGCCTGAAATACAATATCTCACTTCAGTGGAAGACGAGAGTGGGGGTGGGGAGAGGGATATTGGCTTGACAATAAGAAACACAGAAACACATTCTCCAGCAGTGATTTACAGGCTGGTCAGTTGACAAAAGAGAGCATTCGGAATGATGTTGTGTTGTGGAGGGATGTTATTTTGTTATTGGAAATAAGCACACTTGGAAGGGGACGGGTGGGGTCAATGAAGGGGCGCTTGAGCTCATCAGACGGCAAGGTTGTGGGCACGTCGGACAAAAAAAGGCAGAACGTTTGGAAAGATGGCAACAACGTCCGATACATCACTTGAATGAGATCTTTTGTCGGATAAGAAGTATTTTTCTTTGTTTTAAAGATGTTTTTTTGCCTTTATCTGGCAGTGATTGTCAGGTTCTTGTGACGGGGTGAGGCTCAGGCGCAGAAAGACAGGCTGGACGCAATATGAATACCAACAAAATCACTCTTTAATGAGGCAAAACAGTTTACAAAAAAACAAGGTCCAAAAGGGGCAGGCAGGTCAACAGGCAGAACCAGGAACACGGACAGGCCGACGGGAAAAGGAGACGGAACTATAGACAACAATCCGACAGGCGACAAGGGAAAGACTGACAAAATATATAGGGGGGGGAGACAGGTGTACGGCATGAGACAGTAACGAGACAAGAGTGGCTGAGGGCAGGTGCAGGGAATTAAACAATTAAGACAGAGGAGACACAGGAGTATTTGCCCTAACCTCTTGGCTGTCCGGTGGTCCCCCCCCTCCCACGACAACATACAAAGTTCGAAAACATTGGCCACAAAAGACTTCAATCTTTTCTTCGTAAAAAGTCAAATTAGCAGCTGACTCATCGCTGGCCAATTTCAAAACATGTCAGATTCTTTCAGTTTGAGCCGTGGTGCAGTCACAGGGTCTATTGATATATTTCTAAAGAGCCTTAAGAAAAGAGTGAATGGAAAAGTGATGTAACTCTCCAGTCTGACAGACAGAGAGGGGGAAAGGTGAAATAAAAAAATATATATTGAGGTGGCTCCTCCATAATAGACTTTTTAACCTCGCTGTATTCAGTCTTACCTTGGCTTATCGGTGCCCTTGCCCGTGATATAATTGAGCTTTTCAAAGTAGCGGCACATTAAAAAGCCCCACGTATGGATTAGCATTTTAAAATGCCTACAATTTAAATAAGGCTTTTATTAACAAAGTGTTTCGTTGAAATTTTTTAGAACCCGAGCGAAGTTAGTGGAGCTGAAAGAAACCAGATGTTTCCCTTGACCGGCTTTCGCCCAGTAAAAGAAAAAAAAGGACGTGTGCTGCCTCTGATATGGATACGGCAAGAATAATCTACTCTGTTGTGATTTCAAAGTCAGCTGGACCCTTGGTGTTATATCCACACCTCCTCCGCACATGTTCATATACACGCACGCACACGCACTTATACACGCACACACACACACACACATACACTTCCTTCCCCGAACAAACTTTCCGATAGGGACTTCCTGCTCTAAGTGTTGTTTGCTTAGTGCCCACTCATCTCCCACTTCCTTGGCAGCCACTTCCTCTTCCTCCTGCTGTGTTCCTGTGTTTGTGTGTGTGTGTGTTTGTATACTGTATGTTGTCCAATTTACATGTTAGATGTGGAACTCACATGTGTACGTGCACATTTTCTCTGTTGTGTGTCACTGGACAGATGTTCATCCGGTCAATTGACATCAATGACCCTATTAGCTCATGCCTCATGTCCCCCCCCCCCCACCCCCACACACACACACACTTGTATCCCTGGATGGGAAATGACCTGAGAGTGGCTATAGCAGCAATACATTGAGCGGGGCAGCGGGGGTGGAGACCGGCTGAGATTTCTCTACAGAATGTCTGAAAAACATCCTGAAGGTTAATCTGTGTGCAGGTACACTGACTGCTGTCGTCGGTGATATGCATCGATATGATATGAAGTCGTATTCCTCTGCCAATGCAAATCTATTGCATACATACATACACTAACACTATTATACTTGTAGGCAGTGAGTCTTTGTTCAGGTTCAAGTAATATATTAAAAAACAATCATAGCACATGCTTAAATGGGAGATGAACCAGTGTTGTTTGTGTTTTTTCATTCCACTTGAAGAAATAGAAGGAAAGAAACTTGATGAAATATACATAAATACAATCTGACTTGTTCATACATGTTGACATGAATGTAGAAGCTACAATGACACTCACACAGCCAGCTAGACAGCGAAAGCAAGAACGCTGTAGCTAGCTGGTGAGATAGCCGCTAGCTGTAGCTAAAGCTACTATTAAATGTACTTATTAATCTATTGATTTGTGGTCTGTTGATGAACATGAGCTATTTAACACTTAATGAGGCTGCAGCTCTATTCAATCATGACGGAGAAAAAGAAGAAAAACTCCATCTAAACTCTTGCTAAAGAAAACTAGCTTGTCAGATTTCAGTGACTTGCATCTCAGCTTTTGGTTCTGGTGTGTAATGTGGTGGAGTGTCTCGGTCACATGTTTGAATGTATTAACGTGTTAATTGATCAATTATATTGATATAAACAGTCATTTTCTGGGTCTCTTTATGTATTTTGAATTTTAGGAACGCACAATGGTAAAACCATAAATATGCATCGTGTTACGATTTTCATTCCAAGATGATTGTATGCGCCGATACTTCCGCACAGCACCAATTGAGGGAGTCGGCACGCTGGACAAGACTTTAATCAAAAGATTTTGTGTCCAACCAAGTACAGCAATCAGTGCACTCATTACGTTTTGATGTGATAAAAAAGGCTTACCCTATCGTTTCCACACAGGCCTATTTGTGTGGGGCACCTGTGTGCATGTCTAATAGTAAATATGTAATGAGAAAGTGAAAGAGTGACGTGATCTTTGCCTTTCACAGCCACTTTCCCCCCCCGACCCCGGAGTCCAGAGGTTAATGACATCATTAGCATTCTGTTGGAGCTTGCCTGGCCTCTCTTTCCCAGCAGGGCCTGTGTTCTGCTCAGAGGCTGACTAAGCCAGGGACTTAACACTGGGCAAGTCTGTGAGCAGAGATTGTGTGTGTGTGTGTGTGTGAGTGAAAGAAAGAGAGGGAGGAGGAGTAGGAGGAGGAGGAGGGTGGTGGTAGTGTGATCATCCTGAAAGTGTCACAGGATACTGGCACTGTGAGTCATAGGAGAATGGGGGAGGAGAAAAAAAAAGGTTTGAGGGTGAGATGGGGGGTAGGACACCAGTAGGATGGGTTGGAGGGACAGGACGTGCTAAAGAGGGAGAAAGATCTGTGATTCAAAGGGAGTGTCCATTGGCCAAGAGCACACACACACACACACACACACACGTGAGCCTTCATCAGATGAAATTCGTTCTTAGCCGACACCAGATATGTATCATTTCCACTGCAGACCTGACCTAAAAGGAAGGTTCAGGTTTATTGACATTATGGCAGAGAGCCATCAAAAGTTACACAACCTTTGAGAGATATTCTCTTTAAAAAAGAACCTCCAAACTAGTCTGATAAAAACACATATATTCAACAACGTCTATACCTATGTTTTATACAGCTGATGAGTCGAGTGAAATACGTAGTCTAATTGTAGATGCCATTTCATATGTCTGGCCCATTACACCAAATGGATAATTAACTTTTAAAAATATATATATATTTTGGAAATGTGCAATAACTCCCCCCCCCCCCCCACTTCGGGAAATGAACACTTTCATATTAGCATACCACACTGAAAGCATTCTACAACATTTGTATTTATTTAAAATAATTCACTCTTCTTGTAGTTCAGTGTTTGGTTTCTAAGTGCTCCATAATTTTCACTAGTTTTACTGGGCAGGTCGCGTGTCGTCGGTTTTTAGAGCTTTTGTTTTCGCTAAAAGCTGCCTGCTGGGGCTAAAAATGTCACAGAACCATGAGGGTGAACTTAAAAAAAACATTTTAGAAAGCTCATGTAACAGGACTGGGTGGAGGACAGGGGAAAATATGGGCGTACGGTCATCGACTGAGTCAGCTTGACTGTCACAGGGTTATATTTACTCCAAAGTCCAAACTAAACTCTTACAAGCGAAACAAAAAATCTCCCTTCAGGAAAGCAAAATCCACCTTACTTATTGTCGAATAACTGGTTCCGAACTAAACTAGTTTTCCCCGCTCGGAGCATGTAAATGAACTCCTTGATTGCGCATTATAACCCCATGATGAGATCAGCTGCAGGTTGTGGCTTCCCACACTTGCTCCCACTACTGTCACACGGGGGCCACCCGGCATCCAATTACACTCCGAAGAACTAAACGAGTTTGACGGGATATTTATCTGCCACCACGAGCGACACCTTTCCCATTGTCCTTTCATCTGTTGTAATTACAACAATTACAATTGTTGCAGCCTTAGAAATAAAGGTATTTTTCGTTCACAGTGATTGTCTTCACAAGCTTGTTTTAAGGCCCCCCGAAAAAAAACTCAACCCAAAAAAATTGCCCAAGCTATTCAAGAGGTTAAACCTATGAATAATCCTCATATTAGGCGACAACACTAAATTAAATACAGTTTATTTTGTATCGCCCAAAATCTCAAATTACAAATTTGCCTCACAAGGATTTACAATCTGTACACATACGACATCCCTGTCCAGGACCTCACATATATACAACGTCTATGACTATGTATCAGGAAAATCCCCCCCCCCCCCCCCAAAAAACTCCCCAAAAAAACCATCTCCGCTCCAATAAACCCCCGATGAGACGTGGCTGATTGGTAACATCTAGGTTTCAACCTGTATTTCTTTCATTTCTCTATGCTTGTGAGGACATTTTTGCGGAAGTGCAAGAGCGCACAGAGAACCTTCCAGTGTGGTTTTGCGCTCCATCATGGCGTAAATAAACGGTAAGTTGCAGGCTAACCGCTCTCTGAGGGACACTCCACTGACTCAGTGTTCTTCTGGCGCAGTGGCTGCAGTCTCAGAGAAGCTAGCCCTAATGGAAGCACTCGTCCACAGACTCCAACTGCCTGTTATTTCCTCGGTCCTAATTGTGCTCGTGCGTGTGGATGTGTGTTTTTAATGTATTTGCCAGGGGAGCAAAGGGAAAACAGTTATGTAACCGAGGCGGGTGCCTTGTGGCTCGCCATCCTCAGGGAAGCGCCGGCGCTCACCTCCCTTCGCTTTAATTTTTTATTTTTTTCTTCCTCCACGCGGTTCATTTCCATTTTCAATTAGATGGGATCACGCTCCTGCATAATGCTCCGTATCAAGAATCAAGAGGAACGCAGCTACTTTAGATTGATGTCAATGGCATGTCGATAGAGGGTGAGCCAGGCCAGACGCAGATTTCAGCACGTTCATAAATAAACCTGCACCGCAACATGGAGGAAACGGCCGCCTCGAGGCAATGACCACTTTGATGATCATACCCTTCTCGTGGCATTACAGCTTCCAGCATGGAAGACGGCCTGAGCGAGAAACGGGTGGGGGGGTGGGGGATTGCCAAACCCTGACGTCTCGGCCCGATGTCATGCTTCTGGACAAAGAAGTGGAGCAATGACTCAGGAGATTTTGTATTTTCCCCTCTGCGGGCCGTGTCAGCACATTAACTGCGGAGCAGACGGCGAGGACGGGAGGCAGCGGGGGTTTATAGTGGAAGTGATTTTTCCACACGGGTGAGTCACACTTCAGACTTGGACCGAGAAACTCGTTGGCGGAGTGCGAGGTGAGGCGCTCACAGCGGCGTGCCAGTTCTGGCACAGCGTGGCTACGTCACACCTCGGTGCCAGAGACCTGAACTGACCCAAATATATCCTGGACACTGTGACGTTGCCGGGTTCTCCACTCCTCATGTCAAAACTATTTAAAGTGTGAACACGGAAGCAACACGACTGAAATCAGGTTGAGGGGACGACTGAACAACCAAAATACTGTTGTTATTAGCTTGATAGCATAATTATACCCTAATTATTGCAGATATTTAGATGGTTTTCCTGCCTAATTAGTTTTTTTGTAATCTCATTTAAATTCTTATTTTGTGCAATTTGCATACATCATGAGGTGCAGATAAAGAACACAGTTGAGTTAGAACGAGACTGTCATTTGAAAGGAGAAATAACCCACAGTTCCTCACAAATGAAGCGTTGAAATCATTCTTAATCAAACAAATCCTTGTTCAATTGAGTACACACAGGGATTAAGCTAATTCAGCCTTTTTTTGTCAGATTTAACCCGTTGTGGCTTCCCACACCTGCTCCCACTACTGTCAAATAGGAGTGGGTGGAGTCACCCAGCACCAATGTAGTTGAATCCAAATTAGCTCCATGGACCTAAATGAGACTCTGGTGATAATCATTTGTTATTAGCATTTTTATTAGAAAACATGCATTGCAGCAGCCTTAGAAATAAAGTCTAAATACCATCTTCAACAGTTTTTGTCTTCACAAATTTGTTTCACAAGGACCTTCAATAAACAACTCAAAATTGTCTCAGCAATTAAAAAGGCAAAATCTAAACATTATCCGAATTTTAGGATGTTTAATTTATAAATGTTGTTCTTAGCTAAAAAATAAGAAAAGAGAATTAAAACCGGTATATCTGTTAGGGTTTCGAACCCGCCACGGGGTTCGAACCCGCCACCTCTGCATTCTGCTGCTGGAGTTCCTGTGCGCTATCCACTGCGCCGTCCACACTCTACCATCTAAACACTCAGGCTCATCTGAGCCTTCCTCCCTCGTGACGAGCTGACTGGGCGTTGGCACTGCACACCTGCTCTCAGTTACAATCAACTCCAGAGACTACAATAACCCGGTCTTCACTCCTGCTCCTCGCCAGATCATCCCATAGAATCACCTGGCAAGTACCAGGAGAAGCTTTGAGCTACATTGTTGCTCTCCGTACTTTGTAGAGCTGTTTTCAGTGCTTTGTTGCATTCCTTCTGACACCTTTTTTCACTCCAGACCTGCCGTGCCACGACCCCCTGCCTGGACTCTGACTACTCTTCCGAATGCCCCTAAGTATATGTTATATTTTATAGATCTACCTAAATACGTATGCTTAACAACAGCCTGTGAGTTTTATGTATTCAGGTATATTTATAGATATATATACATCTAGTTGCCTTGTTGGACATTAAAACGCCTCGTTAGGCATTAACTCATTCCCTGCCTTCGGAGTACTGCATTTTGGGTTCAAACACCACTCAGTCCTAACAATATCAAACTGTTGAATGGAGAAATAACACGTTCTTGCAATAGTGAATGAAACGGTGAAGTCATAAGCAATAAAACATAGCCATGATGAAGGCAGTACCTTCACAATTACCCTTATTGGTCTAACTTCCGCCATTAGACTTATTTCATCTTATTTTTTGGTTTTGTTGTCGGCAGCCTAGGCAACCTTTGTTGTTACACTTTTACGCCAGTGCCTCCACTAACATCCCCATCGGACTGTGCTGGTCGTAGGTGGGAGCTCCGACATTTATTCATTCAAACTGGCGATTCAAGGAGCTGAAAACATTTCATATTGGTTCGCCCACACTGCAGTTTCTCCAAAACAATTCCCCATATCAACTCATTACAACCTGCCCCACTGTTATTGTGGTCCCCGGGGCCCTGGCACCAGTGGGATTGGTTCCCCGGGCATCACTTCTGCTGCTCATGTAGAGCCATGACCTTCTCACCCCACAAATGATCCCAATCCCGTTTGGATCTCTGCCAGATGCAACTCAGTACTCAACACGTACTGTTAGTACATCAACCCTGTAGGTGTTTCCCCCCCCCCCCAGTCCAACCCCCTCATTCGCCATAAAAGCAGCAGTGCGTCATGTAAAACCACTTTAAAATGAATCTTTACTAAAAAATTACTTAAATATTAATCACAAACTAGATTAGATATTCCTCACTGAAACATGGCTCGCTTAGCGGTTCTTACTGAATCCGCCCTCCCCAGTCTTTAACTACAGGGATGCCCCCAGAGTGGAAGCGGAGTCGCTGTTTTATTCTGTACTGTAGCCGGGCACCATGTGGGGTTTTCACATCATTTGAATATCTTGCAGTTGCACTGGGATGTCCCCCCATTCTTCAACTGCTGGTTTTAAACAAACCCCAAAAATGCTCAGTTAATTTCATTGATGAATTTGCTGAGCTCTCTATAATCACCAAGAATCTATTTGATTTGGATCTCAGAGAGTTTCAACATTTGCATTGAAAATCCAAACGACGCTCACAGCAAGAGTTCATTAACTTGTGTGACACCGTTGGTCTCAACATGTCTCCTGGGCCACAACCAGGGGTTAGACTCATCACGCCGGGGCTTTAAGTCATCCTGTCAGGTTCTTGTGACGGGGTGAGGCTCAGGCGCAGAGAGACAGGCTGGACGCAATATAAATAACAAAAAAAGCACTCTTTAATGAGGCAAAACAGTTTACAAAAACACAAGGTCCAAAAGGGGCAGGCAGAGAATCCAGGTTCAGGGCAGGCAGGGTCAACAGGCCGAACCAGAAACACGGACAGGACGACGGGAAAAGGACACGGAACTAGAGACGACAATCCAACAGGAGACAAGGGAAAGACTGACACAATATATCGGGGGGGAAACAGGTGTACGACATCAGACAGTAACGAGACAAGAGTGGCTGAGGGCAGGTGCAGGGAATTAAACAATTAAGACAGAAGACACAGAGGAGACATAGGAGACACGGAACACAGGAGAAACAGAACAGGGTGTTACACATCCTTTTTAGTGGCTTTATGATCATCTTTGAGTCTTCATTACATCCATGTTAGATCCAAAAATTGCAATGTTTATGAAAACCATCTCTTTGTTGTCAACACACCCCTCAAGATCGAACCCTACAGCTGTGGATATTCAGAAAGCTGCTGCTAGAAATCTCACAAACAATAAGAAAGATGTTTGATTTGCACAGAGATTGTACATTTATGTTTTTTATTATAAGTAGTATTCTATTGGCCTTTTAAACTTGTATTTTCTTTTACCCATCTCTTGAACTGTGCTTTGTAAAGAAAATAGTGACTGACATTCCTGAGTCTGTTTTTAAGACCGTCTAACTGTTCTCTACTCGGCTGGACTGTTACATTATGTTTTGGCATTAGCCATAATCCCGTAACTGTGTGCTTCTCTGCCCTGGTCTGCATTTATTGGATTTGGAAAGTTGACATTTACATCACACATCAGCCCGAACCAAATACATGATCCTGAAAGTCATTTCTCTTGTAATGTTAACAGTAAAATGTGCCGTTTGAAAACTCTTTGAACAACTAAGGATTCATGTATTGACTTTGTTCTGCATGTGGCTTCGGATTCAGTCTATTTAGCATGACATATTGTATGCAGCTCTCAAGTGCTCAGCCAGAGACAGCTTTTATATCCAACTCAGAGAACTGATGTTGGCTTAATTAGCAAGCTATAGCAGCATCAACGGTGTGCAGTCAGACAGTCTATTTCTGTCAAAAAATCAAGAACCGATGGTTTGAGAAGTAACAAATAAATATATATATTATATAAATAACAATATTGAGTAGTGCATTCCTATTCACTGAAATAGCTAAAACCCGAATAAATGTAACCACAAGGCAACGGAAATGACTTCAGCACCGGACAGCGCCCGCACCGCCACAATAACATCCAATATGAAACGATAACAAGCAAAGGCAGCATGTGAATACATTCAGGATACCTTCACTAGCTAGCATAACATAGACGTACTGGTTTTTGATGTGACAACATACACTGCACATGCTTTTGGTTGAAAATGTAAAGTTTCAGAAACGCTCCTTCCAAGAGTACCACTCACTCGAAATCCACTGAAGCAGCCTGCAAATTAAGAACATCTGAAACCGTCGCATTAGAGTCTATGAAAGCCAGCTGTATGTCTGACCCCGGATTAGAGCTGGCCGAGGCCATGCTTTGATTGGCTAGTCTGCGTTCAAAGGGTGGGATTGAAGGATAAGTCAATTGTCACCACATCTGGACCCAGTGGATTTAAGTGATGAGCTACATGTGTAAAGCCAACACACTTAAACTCCCGGTCAAACATTGCCACATTGACTCAAACACTGTTCATATGTTCCCATCTCAAAAGATGATTTCCTGGTATGTTATTTAAATGTTCTCCTTAATGGAGCGTAAGAGAGATAATTGGTTTTCAATTTCATCCTCCACACCAAATATGCAATGTTTAACGGATGCAAATTCGTAATTGTGAAGTTGCTGGTTTGAATCCCAAAGACCAGCCAGTAAATTCATAGAAACGGGTATTAATAACTCGCCTTCCTCCCTCAATAATTCCACTTACATTCCCCCTCAGCAAAGCGACCAAACCCTGAGCTGCTGCAGCGACACAGAGCAATTATTAGGTACACTGCACTCTGAGAATCCCCTGCACTATGGAAGCGGCCCGAAGACGGTGTATTCATTAAGACCCGTGCCTCTGTAGTCACATGTAACCCCAGTGGCAGAGGATCACATCCCTGCAGAGCCTCCCTTGCTGTCTCACATACTCTCAATCCCCCTTAAACTGTGACTGGCTAAATAAAGACACAACCGACCGACACTTCATTCTGTGTGAGTGGCCATACGGTGTGTCCTTGCATGTGAGGACTCCAATAAACCAACAACCCCGCTGTATTGTCTCATCCGATTCAAGGCCTGGCCTCACGTTGGACACACTGCTGGATTCACGGGAGCTAACCTTAAGACTCGGTGTGGGGTTTTCTCCCGTGCCAGCACCGGCTCCCCAAAGAGGAAATCACCCTGTTGTCGAAAGGAAATTGTATTGTTACAGACGCGGCGCCCTGCATACTAAACCACCTCCATCGTGCCAAACTTGTAAATAACAGCCATTCCCTGCCTGTCAGCTCCTTTACATCTCACAATTGCAAAGTGGTCCAAAATTAAAAGCTCCCCGGCTATCTTAAAACAGACGGAAGGGGCGACGTGCCGCAGCTTAAACGCTCCTGTACTAATTGATTCAAGCCATGCAGCGAGAGAAAGAAAGAGACGTGTTTGGGGGAATAATTGCGCGGCAGCATATGTGGTCTTAAGATTTATGAGCAGCAGGAAAAAAAGAAGAACAAAAATTAGAGCAATACTGGCGCCCTACCTCTTGCCTGTCAGGCAATTGCTTATAGCTAATGATATCGTGTAAGGGGATGCTTTGGGGAGGGGGGGGGAGTGCTGCTATGTGTGTCTATGTATGTGGAGGGGAGTGTTTGGGTGTGTTAAAAAAAATATATATATAAAAAGGGTAAAAGAGTTGGGCAATTTGCATGGGATTGATGCACAGCACTCCGCAGCGCCAGCAGGAGCATTACAATACGCTTGTTATAGCCATGTCTCAGCCCTTTGTACGTGTTGTACAATGGCGGGCTGCTGCTTCGATGCTTCTAAGGATGTGCAGCGGATCACTCGGATTCATAGGTTGGTTGTTGAATACCGGAATCACGGGAGAAGCTGCACTCTTTGCAAAACAAATGCCAGAAATGCCGGTTACATATATTCCACCGATCGCAACACCCCCTCGATATGTCCGCGTCGGATACCTCTCCTCGTGAGCGGCAGAAGGGCATCCTGTCCGTTATATTCACTTTGTTTCCTCGACTTTGGCCGACCCCGCAGCCTCCCGGCTGCCCAGGAAGCCGAGGGGTGGGGGTGTGGGGGAGGCGCGGGGCCTTGCAAATCAGATTAAGATACTGTGTGAAACACTGGTTCATTCCATAATGCTGTATTGACATTGGCAGCTGCCAATACAATTCATAGCATCCACATCATTATCCAGAGTGGAATGAACAGCCCTGTCAACTCGCACAGTGGGACGGAGGGAGCTGAAGGAATAACAAAAAGAAACGGACGGCAAAGTCAGGTGTACACTCAGGCAGTTTATTCAAAAACGTATAGTTTCGACCATATTACAGTCAGATTCCAGACTTCAGAATAAATGCGCCTCGCATTGGTCTCGAATTGAGCCACAGCGTAATCTCAGAAAAGGGCAACAGTGATGTGGTATTATACTCCGAGCTAATGCCATTTACAGACTTGTGTCACCCTGAGAGAGGTGGCGAGCTTATGCCTGACCCTCTTCTCCTTTGACCCTCGGCCGGGGGATCCGTGGAACGCTTTTGCATATCGAGCCGACCCGTCCATCTGACATGACCTCGGGGCGCAGCGGGGGACATGGCAGGCTTAACCAAATCTCTTGCAGCCTGGTTGAAAAATGACTTTCCAGGTAATATGGTGTGGAAATATTTTCTTTCCTTACCCCTCCACCCACCTCCCTACCGAGGTAAATTCCACGGATTTTAAAAGGAAGCTTTGAAATCGGCGGAGGACTCTGCTGAGAACAATCAAGGAACATGGCCCGGCTGATTATCTATGGTGGGTGTGGGGGACATTCTCATTCATGTCTGCATCTCAGCATGTGAAGTTCTTTATATTCATCTTATGAATCCGCCGCTCCCTTCAAGACAGACTTCTGAGGAAAGAGGTACAGAACACCAACATATATCTCGAACATACTGCCTTATGGTGTGCAGCTGTACTGTATTTAATATATGTTAATGTCCATGCCTCCGTATGCAGCCGCGTGTGCATAATTGCAAGTAATGCTTCATGTAGCATCTGTAAACATCCGTAAATCAAAAGAATCTTTGTCAAAATGAAACAGTGGTCAAATTGACTGGTAACCCCTGTTTCCCTTCTGTTTTTCAAAATAAGAAATCCTGTATAAACCCTTTTTGCAGATTGTTTTCTGTCACCTGCTTAATTATTGATTAAAGCTTGAGGAACTTCCCTCTTCCTGTCAATCGGTAACCCTTTGTGCCATGAAGCATCCACGTACATGTTCCTACAGATCTAATCGTGTTGCAATGTAGAGGTCAAACAGACATATTTTTTGAAAATATATTAATAATATTCCTAATATTATGGCAATGTAAAACATTTATTGATAGCACCGTTAAGCTTTTACTACCCACCTTCAGGAGGTATGTGGACCTTCCAGACTGCTCGTAATATAAACACTTACATGAATATGAACATATAATATATGCAGCGATGGATTAAACCTATTGTACTTTTCAAATTTGCTGTCTGGTGATGTTCTCCATTTTTCTTACTGACAACAAATCTCATAAAAAAACCATGAACTGATCTAATAAACAGGTGCTGCCTGTATAGACACATATGTGCAGCTGTTGAAAACACATCAGTCAGCTACACCGTGCCACCGGGTGACATGTTCCTTGATTACCATGACCACTGCAGGTTATCTTGACACATTTGGCTACCACAGGTCTTCACTCTGTGGAAAAGAGAGCCAGCGTGGGCGCTGCCTTGGACCAGCTCCAAATCTAATCTGGTCGGATATGCTCTCATTTGATGGCCACGGATCTCTGGTCTGTGTGTCCCGAGTGAACAGGTAATGGATCAGAGCCCGCTGAGCATCTATACTCTGATCACATCACAATCCCCACTTTCAAATATATCTATTAAATGACGCTGCGTAAGGAGTTGTTCGTCGCTGCTCCTCCGTTAAGCTCTCACATGGAGCCCACACTGTCACTAACTGCACTGCATGGAGTCGGAAAATATCACCATGTGTTTTTTTGGGGGAAATAGCTAGAGAAGAGAGAAGCACACAAAAGAGTCCAGTTTGTATCCAGGTTGTCAAACTTATTCAGCAGCGAAAACAGGTTAAAATGATGAAGACAGAAGTTAAAGCCCACAGATCACCTGGAGATCCAGACAGAAGACAATGGAACTGAGGACAACTGTTCCTGTAAGTCTTAATTCTCTGGTACAATCATGAAAAAGCAAAAGCAGCATGTGTATACATTCATCAATTTGCTCACCAGCCTCGTGTGGGCGTGGACCACGCCATCATCTACCTGCTGCAGCGAGCTCAGTCGCACCTGGATGGAGCCGGTGTTTCTTTGACTCCTCCAGTGCATTTAACACCATCCAACCACTGCTGCTGAGTGAGAAGCTGCGGGTGCTGGGGGTCAACGCCTCCACCGTCTCCTGGATGACTGACTACCTCCCAGGCAGACCACAGTATGTCCGACTGGGCCGTGTGCTGAATGAAACGGTGGTCACCACAGGGAACTGTTCCGTCTCCCTTCATGTTCGCACTGTACACCACCGACCTCCAGTTCAACTCGGGCTCATGCCATCTGCAGAAGTTCTCTGATGACTCTGCAGTGGTCGGCTGTATAAAGGATGGACAGGAGGAGGAGTACAGGGCCGTTATGGATGGCCGGTAGAAATGACCTGCTTCTGAACGTGGCCAAGACCAGAAAGATGTTGGTGGTGTAAAGTAGTTCTGAAACTGGGCACTTCGCAGATGATGGAAAACAGGCTTCCGGACGCGCGTGAATTAAGTTATCAACATTTAATGGCAGGAAGTATAAACAAACATTCAAGGCGCTCTTCCTCGGCTCCCGGCTCCTCCGCCCCCTCAGCCTTGCGGCCTCGGGGATACCTGTAGAAGAGACCCGATTTCTCGAATCCACGGAGTTTTATACTCAAAATTACTGGCCCCGGTCAAAACGTCACTTCCGGTCAAGTCGCTAAACAAGTATTTTCACAAAAAGAGCCCCGTCTTGTTATTGTCCGCATTAAAGTCACTTTCACAATAAAAGTCTGTTATTGTAAGTCACTTGACGGAATTCAACCGGCCTCGTCAATCTATAATACTAACATACAGTCACTCATGCAATATACATTAATTCTTGCCATTTACATAGAGTAAACATTACCCCTATGCTTCATAATACATTAATAACAATATCAATATTCTCCCTAATATTTTCTATTATAATATCTTTCTATATGTATTAATTTAAAACATAAGACCTCTGCAGATGTTATCAAAATAAACTATTACAACCTAACAATGGACTTCAGGAGGAAGACGACGGCTCCAGAGGATGTGGACATGGTGGAGGAGTACTAGTTCCTGGGTGTCTCCATCGACAACAGACTGAACTGGAAGGGACAGCGGCGCACGTCCTCCAACAGACTGCTTCAGCTCCACTGTGACAGGACAGATACAGGAGAACATTCCTGCCCACTGCGATTAGACTTTATAATAAATCTCCTCTGGCCAGATCCTCCTCCAACTGATCATCAATAAACCTTACAGCGGTGTCACTTCATACTTTAGAGACACTGTAGACTTTCATTTTTCACATTTTCATTTCCTTTATTATTTAAATCTTAAATGTAATAAGTCCTGTTATTTTATTGTGTTGTGTGTTTGTAAAAAAAAACGTTTTGCTGCTGCGTCAACAAATTTCCACCTGGGGATGAATAGAGTAAAATCTAATCATAGCATAGTATAGAAGTGTTCACGCAAGGTAATGTTAGCTCCACAGGTTTTTATATAGAAACAACAAATATTATTAAAGTATTTATTTCCTTACAACCTGTCAGGGTAACGTTTAACCGCTATAGCTGTCGGACCCTGGAAGAAGCTGGTCGATGCTACGTTCAAGGGGCGGTTCTTTGATGCTAATAAACCATTTTGTTTCGGAATTTGTTTCGACAAACTTTCACAGGATTTTACCATTATTACCTCAACCGAGTGTCTCTTCTTTGAGAAGGATTTCATGCACTCATAGTACGAGTTGTTTTTGTGGTCCATGTTGGACCCATAAAGACCTCTGTCCTGCTTCTTTCAACATTCACTAGAGGTCTGAAAATAGTCCCCAACAAATCCTCCATTTACTTTTCGTTCGAGAATGTAAAGTGTTTTTGAAAACGTACTCAAAGAAATTAAATAAAAATATGATCGTTCTTAGAGATTTCTGTTTTCAGTGGGAACCAATGGCTTGGACACTGCAGGGCATTAAATAATAGAATGAAATATTGCAACACATCATCCAAAAATAGATTCTCATAAGAGGAAGTTGCACTGAAGTCAAGAACAAGTCCAGCAGTCGCCTTCCTGCGGCTGCACCGATGCAATACAGTCAGTACTCACAAGGTCAGAAGTTAATGAAATTCCTGTGTTCAGTTAAATAGTCATTTGGTAATATACTGTGCGCCATGCAAACCCGCCATAAATCATCCTAATTTAATAAATGTAGGAATAATGATGAGACGTCCGGCGAAGACATTTACTCACAGACCTCAACCCACTTTAATGGTTGCGGTGTAAAGCAGAAAGACGTCAGATAGCATTTCAATGGAGATGCATCACGGGCAATTGGGTCAAATCCTACCTGTGGATTGTGCTCCGGATCACACCGCCTTCCTCTTGTTAGAGACATATTTGTTCTTCTGTGGTAAAAACCTCCTTAATCTCAGTTGCTTTTCTAGACAACATAATTATTTGTTTTTGGGTTGTATTTTCTTCTTGAAAATTCATCACTTTATTCATATCATTTATCAAAATCTGCCAAATATCAATCTGAACAAATTAAAACATAGCATGCGTTAGCCAAGATATATATTTTACAAGCAACACTGTGCTTTCAGTAGGAGGCATAATGAAGTGTGAAGGAGAAAATCTGGTGTTTTACAAATCCCCCGTGAATATCATTTTTTTAGCGACTGAATGGACTCTGTTGTTCAGGGAAATTCATAGCCTTTTCAAATATCTCTAACCAGCGGGGGTCTTTTATTTATTTTTTATCTCAGCTGCACATTTCCAAGCAGAGTGGTACCAAATTAAAAAAAAGTTTCAGAACAACAGACTCCAGCTGATTGAGCTCAAAAAGGGAGTAAATGAAGGTCAAAACTGAAATGCTTTGATATTCAATTCCTGCATGACTGCTACCGTTTTTTTGTTTCATTATTTCTTGACCACAAAGGTGCACACATCAACTGGAATCATTCTTGTGATTCTACCTTGGGCTCCAACATGTTTCATTATAATATAGTGCCCCCTAATGGACCTGAACCTCCGGTGCCTCGGAGACGGCTGATGACATGCGAATCTCATGAACCCGAAAGACGATGGCCAGTGTCTGGGTGTCCCTGTCGGTTAGAGTGATACTGGCTGTCTCTCCAGTTGAGAGCCGCTCTGTTTGTGCCAGACGGCCTTCGCCTCCTCTCTGCCATCACAAGGAGCCCATTTGGCTGAGGCAACAATAACAGACACTCCTGCGACGAATCAATGAAATCCATTTGCGTATCAAGCCTCAAAAGGCCAAAATGCCAGATAGTTAAAAAAAATAAATAATAAAAGCGTTTCTTATCTCCCTATCAGAACCCTTTAATTCTCCCTGACATTTCCCGGCAATTTCCTTCGCTATGCAAATGTCTTCCAGCTATGGGATTCAAACAAATGTCATTCATGAGTTAAATGACAGACTGTTCAGACATCTTGTTTTTTTGTTTTCCCTCTTTTTTTCTGGTTTCACTGGAAGCAATCTGTGATGAGTTAAATGAGCCCTCATGTGTCTGGGAGGATTTTTTTTTTACTGTGTACAACAACAACAAAAATCCATGCACTCTTATGATCAAAAGTGAATGTGTTCATGTAAGGTGTCGACGCAGTATTTCATTCCCCTCGTTGCTGCACCAATATACATCCACCGGACATTTGTGTAACAGCTCAAAGCCCGGGCTCCGAGCAGCGTGGGGCCCACTCACTGTGCAACCTGCCCGCTTGTGCACGTCAGTTCGGCTGGTGTGAGATCTGAGGTGGAGCGGAAGGGGCTCCCCTGGTCCCCGTGGAGGGATGCTGGAGCCATTGTCCTGGCGGCAATGGACCAGCATTCACCGTGTGAAGCTCAGCTGCGTGCTGTGAACGGCGCTGCACTGGCACAGAAGTGGCCCCGGAGGGCTAATTAAGTTTCCAAGCTGACACTGCGAGCTACTAACCTCTTCTGAGTCATGGCATGGGAAACATGGACTCAGAGACCAGCGATCCTTTGCATGAGAACACGTGAACGGGGAGATGATAAGTCCCGGCACCTTGACAAAGCGTCCGCGTGACCCGGATGCTGTTCCTAACAGTCATGATGCTGCTTCTCATCATGACGTCCGATACGAGATGCAGACGTGGCCTGCAGAGACACGTGGAGGAGACATGGTGCACTGACCCTTCACTCCACTGTGCAGCTGCTGTCTCTTGTGCCGCGCTTTATTGGACCGACAGTGCCATCTAGTGGAGTACATTCAAAACGACGCAATATCATTAAATGCTGTACCATTTAGTCTAGGTATAATTACATTTTTAGAAAGACTATACATAACACAGCGAGGGTTTTTTAAATAAATATATATGAACGTCATGCGTCCCTATTCCACCAAGAAATATGTGACGTGTCCCCAACACCAAATCCTTATCAGTTACGTTTTCTCTGAATCTCATATTTTTTATGTTTTATGGTTTGATACCAGATATGTCATTTAAAATGAGAGTAATACATACCTTTTATTTTATATTATTTATTTTGTATGGTCTAGAAACATTAAAATATAGAAAGTTTCCGGTTATCAGCATCAGCCTTAACAGTTAGCGGCATATGCTACTGTAACCTACAAGACTTTATATTCAGATATTTCTTACAAAGTATTGTTTTTTGATTACACACAGGAAGTGGAATTGTTTATGTGTCAACTGTAGTCCTTTTTTCAGATTTCAGTGAGTTGTTCTTAAAAACATTAGCTTACCCATCACTCGGAACACATGGTCTGTGAACACAGTGATATAAAGTATTCTTCTTCAGGGTTTGTTTATATTATATTTCAAACGGACAGACATGTTTTACAGAGAGCCTGCAGTACACACTGACATACATGAACCAGGCAGGGTGGGGCTAAACAAGACCCTACGGAGCTGCATCATGGGAAATGTAGGACCAACCATTTTTGGAGCTCAACTTACATCAAAAGACAAAAAATGTGAACACCCCGTTCTTTTAACCCGTCTCCGAAGTCCACCCACTTTATGGAAGTGCAATACTGAAGCGATGGAATGCTCCTTCAAGTACAATCAAGAAACCTGACAAATCTCATTATGTAGAAACAGCTTTCATGATGTGCTGAGTCATGGCCCCTAAATGTTAAGCTTAATGTAATCATGATTCATGTTTGCAGAGAACCTTGTTTATCCTCTGAGCTCAGCTTGATGCGGAGGCACGAATGTGTGAAATAGCAATTGCATAACCGTTGATGTGTAACGCTGTAATCAGGGACGTAAAGCGGTCTGCAATATTCTTCCGAGCTCAGGAGAGTGTCGTCTGCTACTTGTCGGTTTCATGTCGTCCGACCTTCAAAGAGGCGTAACCTGCCCTTTTGTGAGCCTGATTGACTGATCTCATTTAACCCTCATGATATCGCAGAAACCCTGAAAGGTCATCAAGCGATGATCTCGTGGGACTGTGTGAAGATTCATAGATTCATAGATTCATAGCTTACTGGGGCAAGCTGAGCGTTTGCTAAATTGTGTTGTGCCGGCATGCCGTAGACGAAAGCTTTGTCCGCGATTCCTCGCCTTAAGCCTGCTGTAAAGTTTATGGAAAGTTTCATTGCTTTTGTTGGACAGTTAAACTGGTCTTTGTGGTTTATGAGGTAACGCTTTTTAAAAGAGCCTGGACCGGGTTTTGTGGAGTGCACTGTGCCTTGATCCACGCTCATAAACCTCCCTTTATTAACGGCACAAACACGAGCACGCCAATTTAAAATCTTTATCTGCCTCTTGATGGTGAGTCTGCTGATCTCCCTCACGCTAATTAATTTTTATTCATATCCTCAAACGCCTTTATTTTTGCTTTTATGAACCTAGCATTTATGATGTCAGACGGAGACATTATTATCTTTAATTAGCAAAGATTATAAACACCATAATCACCGTGGGGGGGAAACAGTTGAAGAAAATGTATCACTCTCTCCATCTCGCATTGGATGAATTCTCATCAGTGTGCATGTGGGACGATGGATATATAGAGTGTTGTATCTATGAAACTATGAAGCAATTAGCTGCTTTTAGAGTGTAGGTTCATCCAAAAACAGGTATTGTCCCATTAGGCAGACTGATATAAAGTGAAGCAGTAGTAATTGGCTTCTTGAAATAAAAATCTTGAGTGATGTGAGCCCTACAAACAAATGTACTTTCATTGCCTTGCCCCATCTGGGACACAAGCAGTCTGTACTTCTGTGATTCAGGACATAGTGTTCCTTTACCTAAAAGTGGAAACATTATTTCTTTGAACCCCTTTATTAAGCGACATGTTGCGTCTTCAAGCGTTTTTTTGTGAAGTCTGAGTCCCGGGAACTATTCAATTCAATTCAGTTTATTTTGTATATCCCATTCTCACAAATTACAAATTTGCCTCAGAGGGTTTTACAATCTGACAGAGCGCAGTGGCCAGAAATGATACTCATTCATCCCCAGGATTTTGCCAGAAGACTAGCGAAAGTACGCTTAATTTCTAGAAAGGATCCAATCCAAAAATCAAACCTCGAGTTGCCAACTCCTTTCCAATGAAAGGAGCTAGCCACACTAGCGTCCAAAATGTGCTAAATCTTGCAAGAAAGTCGCAAAGTCGGCAGTACAGACAGTCCGTTCCTCCAAGGCCACTCATTATGAACATAAACTTTGGTGACGAGCAATGAGTGCAGAATATGACCAGGTAGCCTAGATGGACGGGCAGGTAGCCCATCCAATCATTAAATTGGACTAGCTTATTCGAGTCCTGTGACAGCCACAGTTACCGAATTTCATTCACGGTCAGAGATTTTGATTCAATGAATTCTGTCAGGATGTAATACGTAGATAAGACTTAACCTTTAATGTGACCATAAGTCACTGTCGGTGATTTACTGAGGAACCAGGTTTTTTGCTCCTCTTCTCACTATTTGTAGGCTATGAGTTAGCTTTACACTCATCCTGAATAGCCACCCGGCTTTAGCTTTGTTATTCACAGCAGTGCTACGTTTAGCTTCCAGAGTTTAATGAAAAGAGGGACCACAGTCCATCCCAGCAACTCTTGCAATGGCCGCTGGAATCCAGCAACAATTTATAAGGCGAGCTGGCAGGATATTAACAGACAGTTGTCAGGGGGGCAACAACAGTAGCTGGGAGAACATGATGAAACGGGTGGGGGTGGAGTGGGGGGGCCAAATGAACACAAATGGAGGCAGTGGAGCAACGGGAGAGGGGAGGAGGGCTTCTTTTTTTTCAGGCGACGATGTCAAGGGGGGCTTACACTAATGATCTCTCAGCGTCTCTGTCAGCGGGGGCCTGTCTCAGCAGGTAGAGGGAAACATGTCAGCTAGTGAGGCAGCAATCAGGGAGTACCCAGCAGCGACACACACTGCTGCCTCACATCCATTTCACATCTCGCACAAAGACACACATGAGCCCACGTAAACATACGGAAAAAGATTGCCTCTTTATCAAATGACGACAAATCACCACTGCTACGAGTGCTATATTTATACGCACAATTAACCTCAACCCTGCTGACTCCCGGACCTGGAGAGCGTTGCTCCTCAGGTTGCATCTTTTTTTACTTTCCAGGCCACACTGACAGCCACTAAGAACCTCATTAGAGTCAGAGAGAGAGAGAGAGAGAGAGAGAAATGAACAGAGGCACACAAGGAGACAGCAGCACAGCAGCAAATTGCCAGGGAGCTCATTTAGATACATGCATGGTGTGGTGCTGGGGGCGAAGGGGGTAGAGGTTAGTGGGTGAGGAGGGCTGGTTGCAGTAGAGGAGTGGGGTTGCAGGTCGGCGGCCAGGACTCCCGCCACTATCTGCCATCACAGCGGCTCTGTGATCGTGTGTGTGTGTGTGTGTGTGTTCAGCGTGTGACAGGCTGTCAGAGCCACCAGTCAGGCAGACTGGGCCTGCCTCAGCATGTCACTGAACACAACACTGTCTCGCTGCTGAGGGGTAATTAGTGGGATGTGGAGCAGGACGGAGGGAGAGAGAGAGAGAGAGACAGAGAGAGAAGGATGGATAGCGGATGTCAAAGCCGGTGGAGACGAGGCTATGTGAAGCGGAGGTTAGAAGGAGCTTCATGTAACGATTTGTAAAATTGTAAAACTGTAAAGCAACAAAAAATAAATCTGTTCTGAGCAGAGTTATTTTTCTCTTTCTATTTTAAAACAAATGTAGAATAGGGAGGTTTTGTCTGAGCTGACGCCGATAGCTCAATTTGCACAAACTCTGTGGCTGAAGAAAGTTTTTTCGAATAAAGCAACACTGGTTCCTCAATTGTGCCCTGCAGCAATTCCTTCTCGTGCCTTGCACGATTTATAAATTTGACACTTCGTCAAATACAGTGCGGAGACCAGTAGCAGTTACACTACTGTCTCAAAATCCATGGAGTAGTGATTTACTCATGTTACAACCACGACAATTGGAAGTGTCGAAGTGTGGAGAAACCAGAAATGTCTGGCACAATATTATGTGCAATTGTGGGTTTTCATTTTAATTTGTACTCCCTGCTTTGAACGTCTTTAAGCCTCCTGCCTCACAAGATGAGAGGTAATTATCAAATCTATTAACTCGTTTTTGTCGAAACAGTTTCAATGGCAAAATTAAACGTGTGATGAATAAATCTGCGATGTATAATTTCTGCGTCCATGCGTTTGTATGCACCATTTTTAATCCTTAATACTTCTGTATAAGTGTAATATGTAATGCTTCACCAGTTAATGAATTGTTGTCAAAATCTACTAGAATGAGGATTTACGGAAAGTGTTAAGAAAAAGCTCAAAATGTCTTGAGAATCCTCAAACGCTCGACGAATGGGACAACCCCAAACCCTCACGAACCGGAGTTTGGGATTGAGCTTCTGACTTTGGTGAAGATTAAAAATACGTGTAAATGGATTGAATCAGGCCGATGTGGCTGATGATTAAGTTTTGCTGTTCACACTGACAGCTTTGTCAGATGATGTCAAAACGTTTAGTCCACACGACACAAGAGTCCAAAAAGTGAGTCTACAAGTAACACATGCTCGAATGACATCACACTGGACATGGCCTGGATGTGAAGAGCAGATGCAAAACTCTCACTGGCTGAACCTTTTCTGTTTTTTTGTTCCACTATATTGTGTAAGATTGGCATGGAAAAAATGGAACAATTAAATCTTTATTCAGAATGGAGTATTTATTTTTCTCAGACAAAAACATTTGGATTAATTAAAGAACAGATTGTCATTTTAGTTTTACTTTGTTGTTAGCGCTGATGAGCTAATGTTAGCATGCTGAAGACTACAATATTCTCATCGTCGTTGTGCCCAGGTTAGCATGATGCTCGTCTTGTTCCGTTACATTGCGTCTCCTGTCCACGTTGCTGATACTAGAGTCTTTGCTGCCTGGAGAGCAGAAATGTCTCAGTTTCAAAGGGACTTCTGTGTCTTTGCAGAGGTTTAAGTCAAATTAAATAATATAGACATATCTCAAATTTCAGGTAATCTCCAATATAATTGCCGTGCTATAATCTTCACATCTGCCAGACAGCACTCAGGCCGGTGCCCGGCTTTATCATGATGGGGACTCTCCCTGAGGACAGGACCCGGGGCTGCACGGGACTAGAGGTCTGGCCTCGCTAACAGCAGTGAAGTCGTGATGGATGAGCCGTGTGAAATGGCTAAATGTAGACCGGCCACGAGAGGGGTGTACAATAAAATGAAGATCGCACCGTTGCAACCATTGTAGAACATTGTTGTATCAAGCAAAGATTAAGTTTGTTTATAAAGATAAGACATGATTTTGTCTTTTTTGTGTGTATAAATATTCTGATGGAAATACACCAATTCTTCGTTGCCACTGAACTGTGAAGTATGGTTTTACAAAGTACATATCACTGCGTAAGTATTATAGTTTACCATCAAAAGGCAAAGATTTTACTTGCATGAAGAAGCTTTAAGCTTCTCATTAAAATAGTTGGATTTACTTTTACTACCTAAATTAGAGGTCTGCAGAAACGCTTTATGTTTGACTGAGAACATGAGGCTGGCTGCGCTGGAGATCTGGGTACTTTAAAAATGGTCTTTAATTGTGGGGAATATGCATGCCACTTGCCATTAAGTTAATACAAAACATACGATTGGAGCAGAACCTCAAATCGTACCGGACTTTTTATTTTACATCAGTCAAAAAGAATAGAATAAAACTCTCACTGCTTCCAGTACGACTCACTATATCCTCAGCATGCTTCAAAATGACTGACACACATCGTAGTCAGTGGAGAGCCAGGGAAAAGATACGCCGGGGTATGTCTGTTGCATACACACACACACCAATCCATCTCTCCCCTTTACACCGTAGCACTCAGACAGAGCCAGACAGTCTGCTATCTCTATTAAGCTGGTATCCCACAAGAGCCTATTTCCTGCTGCCAGACCTGGAGCACAGCTGATCCCAGAAGACCATCAATCGGAGTGGATCTGCTGCTGGAGCTCAGGCTGGAGTGCAACAAGTCTCCTCGCACTCGCTTCCCCCCACCACCCCCACCCTTTTCTGCAGACGCGTGGGCGAGTCAAGGTGTACACAAGTGTTAACAAGCTGACTGGACTTGTGCTGTTAAATGTATTGTCATATTAGCTGCCATTGTCAATAAAGGCTTGGCTTGGTTAAACAGTGATTAGCAATCCTAGACATGCACTCGTGGGAAAGCAGCTTGTAAGATGTGACTCAGACAGTTGGTTACTGGATCAAAATACATCTACTCTGTGATTTGCAGTTGAATTGCAGAACATGAACCTTGATAGTAAGTAAATATGTTCTCATGAAAATACAGGGAAACAAGTTCATCATTGCCATATATATATATATGGCCACTAGATGATAGCAAAGTCCCACAACTGGCTTACGTGCAACAGTTTCCAATGTGACGGTTCAGCACCAGCGGTAGAAACACACATCTATTATTTATTCAGATACAAATCATGCGTTATCACCAACAGTATTACAGTACCCACTCTGAGATATTCCTAACTGCAACGAGTGGGTGAACCAGAAATAAAATGTTTAGGTTCTACCCTGAAATACATCCCAGACTAAGAGAAGCTAATGAGGACAAAAATACAGTCGGTCATCGCTATGGGGAGAAATTACCCCTCACCATTTTCTCAAAAAGTGAATCACTGCCTCTCACTGCCAAAACACTAAACCGCTCTCTCTCTCTCTCTCTCTAACCATCTGCAGGGAAATTGAGTTACTTGTCATTTGAATGAGTGATATGGTGCATCACATGTTGCATGCATAGTGCGTTTAATTGGCAGATGACAGAATATGTGGCGCTGATCCTAGATAAGCACTGGGTGTGCACCGTTAAGGGCTGGGCCTTAGTTGTGCAATAATAAGCTATTCTTGTATTGAATGTGATGACCCGGGCTATTAGTTTTCCAGCTGGTTTTAATTTTCCATGGATGTGATTTAAGTCCACGATCTATACGGTAAGCTGTCATGGTACCCGAACAGCCCCACAGGATTTATTGTGGCGCTTGGATGTCTTTTTTCCGCCATGTTGAATGCATTTATCTGCAGCACATGACAGTTACTCATGGGAGCACATATTCTCTGTGGGTAAACAAATGGACTTGGAATAACGTCACATACAAGAGGTAGAAATGTGTTAACTAGGAGAGAAAAGAGATATAGCAGGAGGTTTTTCTATGTACATCCTAGCTCCTAAAACAATGTGTTTGTGTCGGCTAAACAATGGATGTCATAATCTTCAATAATCAAAATAACTCACTCAATAACTCACTCAAGCATTAGCTCCAACTTAGTTTCATGTTAAAATGGCAACAAGTATGTGGACACCCAAACATTACACCCATATGGGTGGAAAAGGTATTGATTAAGACATAAGAGTTTTTTCATTTGATATGACAGCTACTGATAGCATATTCTATCGTAGCTAACTGGTTAATTATCGGAACTTTAAAAAAGGGACTTGTGAATATATTTACTCGTGGCAACACACATTATGCTAAAAGACTGATGCAAAGCTAACAGGTCTCTTAAAAATTGAAGTAAAGGAGATTCGTCGTTGTTGTACTGACGTCAAAGCGAGTTTGCCTTCCTCTGTGTTAACAAAATCCTTTTTGAATGATTATCTTACAGCAAAAAATATATTTCGAAATATATGCTAGTAGACCAATGTATTGGACGAATGTAACGCAACCTTGAGCAACACATGGACTGCGAAAGCTGGAGTGTCGACAAACCCAAAGCAAACTATTGTATAGCCTACAAAATATTGAGTAATAGCTAAGATTTTCCTTTGTTCCAAACCATTGGAACCACGGACCCGGTGTTAACCAATCACAGACTACACATCAGGTGGTGTTATCACTCATACAAACGACCAGTAATGTCTGTGCTCTGGATTACCCTTGTCAAACAAAGGCGTGATTGGCTGTGTGTGTGTGTTGGGGTGTGTGTGTGGGTGTGTGTGTTATCGTCAAAAAGGTGGTTTGGTCCATTCATTGTGTATTGTTATACTACTGACTAAAGGGTACTGTGTTTGCACGTTCGCATTTGGCAGCCAGGTGTTTTTAAGAGGCATACAGCCAGGTTAACACACCTGGTTCAACATTGCACTGCATAGTGACTAATTGTAAACACTGTGGGATGGAGATACTGGAGAGCGGGATGCTGATTTCAAAGTACAAGACCACCAGGCACGGACTGGACGTCCACATAAATTACCGGTGAAATGTTCCTTTAACGTAAGATGTGTCAGGGAGTATGGCTCCTTAGTGACAGACGCGTCGCAGCGCTCAAAAGGTTGGAAATATGATCACATAAATAGCTACGTGACTGGTAAACTACACGCTCTCATCAATCACTTCCACTTTGAGTGCACACGCAATCAATCGCGGCCGAGCCAGAGCATCCTAATGGAGCAGCGGCTCTGGATGGAGGAGGAGGCCATTCATCAGTGTGAAGATAATGTGACACTCATAACATTTGCGGACAGGCTGAGCGGATTGAGTCAAATAAAGTGCTCTGTCCTTTGAAGCAACACCTTCAACAGGATAATGATGATGAAGATGGGGCTTTATTAAATCTTCTCGTGAAGAACCCGAAACTTTAAATGTGATTATTTTTGGCCTTTCATTGAATCTTGTACGGAGAATGAGGTTATTTTACCAGGAAGTGATGCAGATCTTTTTTTAATTTTAATTTTTTACTTTAATCAAATAATAGAATTTAATAGTGTTGGTCTTTTTATCTTCTTACATTGCTCGATAATGTACTTTTTGGGTGAACATTTCTAGAAGCCAGCCAATTGCTCTAAAATAATTGTTGGGATATTGTTTTTCAACAAACGTGTTGAATTTCAACGCTTTTGAGAATGTATGAATGTGTCTCATAACCTTAAATCACGCAGTGTCCTGTGATTAACATAAATCGATTAGTTAGCTTTAGGAAAACACATGACAAAACTATTTGATCAAGGTTAGAAAAAAGATGGTTTGTGTTAAAATAATACATATATGATAAATGTATACCGCGCTTAGCTAACTTTCCTACTTACAGTTATGTAACAATTACTACAACCGTAGATTACAAGTGCAAAGTCCACATGTACTTTTGGGTTCACAGGGGACACAAACAGTGAATCCAGGGCGAACGTCCTGTGTTGCCTGTAATACTTTGTTTGTTAACTTCAAGTATCGGTCGCTCTCTATACGTCACTCGCTCCGACACGTGATTTGCAAACACATTACAGAGCCAACATTTTTCCCCGGTGACTACAAAACACTTTTACTGGAGTTGGTAACCTTGATTCAACTCTTTTACGAAGCCTTATAGTTTGACGTGTGTTCCGTGTGATCAAAGCACACACAGTTAAATTCTCCTTAAAGGTTCCCGTAAGGCCCGAGAGAAGAAGGGATGGGTGGTGGCCTGCTGGCCTGCCCTTTTCTAAACCCAAGGCCACTTTCCCTCGGTCCACAGAACAACTCTTGACAGGCCTAGGTGGTATTTTATTATTTCAGTTCAATCTGTCTATCTGGACTCTATAATTACTCCATACATGTCATTTAACTCCTTGCCTTTCTTTTTCAAATTACATGTCTGACCCTCTCTCTGGGATAGGACTTCCCTGCCGTGTATTTTAACGTACTCTATTTTAAACCCCTCTCTCTGTTATTATTTTTTCATTTTAGGTTTTTCCTTTAATCATTGTGCTATGATCTTGCTTTGGGTATTTTGTCTGGAGCCGAGAGCTGAAATGTTGACAGAATGAGGCAAGATCGGTGTCATCCCAAACTCTCTCTACACAGTGAAAGGATTCGTAGTAGGGCAACATACGTGTGTTTGTTTGTGGCTGCATTTGCATTGAAGGGACTTGGTGTCACCCCAACATGATGCATTTAAAAGAGCTGTCGGTTACCACGCCACGATGAACACATTCATGTCACACTGTGTATAATAAGCAGTCTGAGGAGATTACTGCACTCAATGCTCCTCAATTATAGAAATGGTTTCAAACCCAAGCAGTGAAAACTAAGGAAACGACTCGCTGCCTTGCGACTACAAACAACCGGATTGTGGGGTCTGCATTTTCAGCAGAGTTCCTTCCTCTAATTTTAAACGAAAACATCACATCATTGGACCGATGCCTGTTGGAAGGAGAGGCAGAGAAAGAGAGCAACAGGTCTCTCAGTGCCTTTGTTTACGTGAGCGCGACGAGGCACGATTCCCACAAAATGGTGAACGGGGCTCGAGCGAAGCTGTTGTTCATCTGCCAATCTAAATACAACAAGGGCCCGCGGTCGGCTTCACCGCCGTCTCTAATTCTGGCTCTGGCTTTGGCCGAGAGCGGGACCACGGTTAGAGGCCGCACTGCTGCGTGCGACCAGCGAGGGAGGAACACCGCTGGAACAGGCCAAAGAAATGAACCGCACGCATACGGACACAAAGTGGACACCACACACATCGACACACAGACGAACACTGGATATGGCAAAAATGTGATGCAATAAGGGATTCATTGAAATGCTAAGTCCAGGCCAGGTCCAAAAGGAAGCCAGGCCACATCAAAATGTTTTTTTTCTCCCTGAAAATGTTCATACGGCAAAGTATGCATCCTTCTGTAGATGTATTTGTTTCATCATCTGACTTTATAAAAAACTAAAAATAAATGTTCCACATAAGCTCAAGACTTGAAACAAGCAAGTACAGAACAACAGAAAAGAGTTCTGCAGACTTTGCTGATCAGGTTTTCCCAGTTACCTTAAATTATAGTGTTTGGTTTCTAGTGTGCGGTCTTGGCCTGCCAGGGAGGAAATGAGTTTCACATGACATCAGAGCACTGCTGATGTAATTCTGTGCACATCGATAAATATCAGTAAAATGTAGACGCTCTGCTCCGTCAACAGTGTAGCTACAATCCTTATTTATATGAGCTATGTTAAGCTTTACATTTTATAAAAAGGATGATAATCAACACTGTGGTATACCGGGAAGCGTGAAGAAGCTTTAAGATGGACATTATCACAAGCAACACTAGGGGGAGCCAAGTCATAGCAGGAAATCTCCACAAGTCCACCTTAAAAATGCAAAAACTAAAAGTTTTGCTTCCAAGTGTACTTAAGCCACTCATAAAAGGACAGTTCTCGTCGTCCTCTCTCTTATTAGGGAGGTCGCTGATGTGTGACTCGTCCTCGTCTATCAACACAGCGTTGTTGTTAAAGTTGGAGGTAAACTTGGGTAATGGAGTCCCTGTTCACTAAACCTGTGGAGAGAACTGGGGACAGACTAATGAGAAAAGTGCCTTTGACAGAATAAGGCTGGTGGTGTGATAATTGGCCAAAGCAACAAAAAAAAAGAAGAAACAAAATTCTACTGAAGAACAAGGAGTTAAACTGGATAGAAGCACTCTGAGCCTTGCAGTTCCCCCACTTTGCCGTGTTTCGCTGTGTTTTCCACAGATTTCTTGGTTGAGTGGCCACACATAAATTGATACAAGTCCATAATCCAGATTGGGGTTCAACTTCATCTCTCCCCCACTGCTTTTCCTCACAAGAGTGTGTCGAGTATTGATCCGAGCTTGAATAATTGAGAAGCTTAAGCTAAGCAAGCATGTGAGGGAAACGGTACAGAATAGTACATCCCAAAATTGGGCATTAAATTTGAAGGGCAAAGAGCTGGAGTGCAAGTCAACAATAAATTGGCCCTTTCGGTTCTGTATGCACAACATCTTTGGAATTAGTTTAACTTGTAATGTTCAGAGATATTTAATTATTATTAAGTATTAACTACTGCAGGTCAAGGTTTTCCTGACACACTGCATCTGACATTAACAATGTAAGGAGGTTTATAAGTCTGCAGCTCAAACCCTGCATGTTTGTCATTATGAAACATTAAAAAAACTAATCTAATGCATCGCACAGGACACCTCCCTGAGTCCACTTTCCCAGGCTTCCCGCCCTCCACTGCTCCTAAAGGGACTTATTAAAATCCACAATTCTTTCCACCAGACCATATAAAAGACTTGAGAAACAAGGTGCACCTGGTGCTCTAGCTGTTGCTGGAGATGGTTGTTGAAAAGAAAAAGGAAAATGAAGAGAAAATTCTTCACTTCGCATTGTGACTCAACATTAGCGCTGTACTCTAAACCACGGACACCACATGTGTTCGCTCATGCAACCGTCAGGATTTCTGAATCGAGGTTTTGACATGAATCACAGCTGCCTAACTGCAACCAAAACCTCCCACGGACTTTTAAGTGCGGAACATCTGCCAACACAGAAATCTGACACCGTATGTAACTTTTGGTGCGTTAAGATTTTCCGGAAATGTGACGTCAGAATTCCTTGTCTATTGGTTTACCAAAATGCCAAACTGATTTGCCAAACTTCACCAATGACAACATTGAAAACATTAAAATAAGTGAAGCACAAAATACTAAAATGTGTCCTTACAAAATGTTTGAGTTCTACTGCGGTCGATTTTTAAAGCTTTTTCGTGAAAAAAACGCCACCTGCTGCAGCCCAATGGAGCGGTGAGAGGTAAAGTTGCGGCTTGACGGCTAAACAATGAGCTGAAACTCAAAGGGAAGCTGCACACTAAGGGGATGCATTCATTTCATCTATTTAACAAGTGAAACCAGTTTATTTTCACTGTATATGGGTGGAAGAACTCCAGCTATACGGTTTAAGGGGGCTTCCATTGCTGGTCACCAAGAAGTGTTCTTTGATTTAGGGTGATCCGAGTGTTTATGATTCATGACATCTTCTGACTGGAATCATACACCGTAAATATCAGTGTAAAGTTGTCTTTCCCTACAGAAGCTCTCACATAGCGTCTGTCATCCCACACAGGGCACTCTTTCCACCCAGCTACAGTATGTCTCCTGCTCCTCCAATACTGCTCACTCTCCACTTTGTTCTCTTTCCACACGCCACTGAGCCTCAGTGGAGAAGACAGGCGAGGAATAGACCGGCAGCTGATGATGAAATGTGACCCGGTGATTTGTGGATTGTCTGCTGAGATGTTAACGAGGGAGAGAATCCTCGTGGCATGGAGAGGGAAGTTGTAACAGATGGGAGAGGATCCTTCCTCTGTCTTCTTTTCCCACATTGCATAACTTCCCCTTATTATGAACAGAGAAGGATACTCAGTCAGTTTCCTGTATGTGTGACACAGGTTTCGCCACTACCCCTCCGTCCTCTCTCGGAGACAAGCTGCAGGTCCTGAGTCTGTGAACTCCAATGGGAGAAGTGAACAGAAACACAGGTTATGCTCGATTCCTTTGCCTTTGATCCATCATACATATTGGACCCGTCTACAGTTGTCAGCTGACACTAACGGCCTTTTTGGTACCCACAAATTCGTAACACACAAATCAGGTTTGAGACCTTTGAAAGCGCAACCATGCGGTGTATATCAGAAGCTGACGTTGTCACCGTGACGTCTCCCATTGGTTTGTGGACTGCAGTTCTGAAGCCTTGAGTATGGTATTTTGAACATCGCCATCTTGATTCCGTACTCAATCAAAAAGTTAACAATTCACTTTGATGAACTGTACACACTGTCAAAGGATGGACTCTAATTTCACTCCAACATGACCATAATTTAAGAAATGAACATCATCGTGTATTGAAAGCAGACTTGAAACTAGCTATTTCTCACAGACTTCTTATACAATTAGATGTATTGTTGCAACTATAGGTCTCACCCCATTAGAAAAAAATGCAAGTTTAAGGCACTTGCGCATGGGCTTCACTTTTTAGAACCGGAGGTTACCGCCTGGTCACAGAAAAAGATTTACACTTTTATACGTACCCATGGGAAAATTCTTCTTTGCATTTGACCCATCGTTAAGGAGCAGTGGGCTGCAGTGAAGCTCCCAGGGAGCAACTGGGGGTTCAGTGTCTTGCTCAAGGAAAACACAGCAACACACTCACACTAACGTTGGCAAACTCATTTTTGTATTTTAGGTACGGCGGTTTGTAGAAGATCATCAACGAGAATACAAATTGCTTACGTTCTTTTAAAACGTCAACAGTAGCCCGTAGTGGTATACAAACACTCATCTGTGTTTTAATTCATGCGGAGATGTAAAAAATAAAAGTTTGTCTACGTAGATCGTTGAAGGAGCCTTTTGGGGTTTTATTATTCATTCATTCAGTGCTGACATGAAAGTCAGTGAGGTGGAGAGAATAAAACAAGGACAGGCTTTTGTGTGTGTGTGTGTGTGTGTGTGTGTGTGTTTCAAATCCAGACTCAAGACCTAAGTCGAGATGGCAGAGATTTGGCAGATGCATTTCTCTGCTACGCTCCATTTACCCCATTTTGCTCTGTTCTCTGACTCTGCGCCATTGCAGGTGATGTAAACTGACGTGTTTCCCCCAGTTGACAAAAAGTGGGCATGCATCAGGATATGAGAGGATGGTGACTCCATGCTTTTAAGACGAAATGTCATGATTTCATTCTGTTTGGCAGTAAGGAATGAAACACATCATTAAAACCATGCACATAATTCTACTTGAACTATGACCGTTTGCTCTAAACAGACTTAGGGATTAAACCTAGTCGGCTTTATGAGTTACGACATTATTTCGTGTTAAAGCCTCATGAGCCATTGTTGTGTTTTATTATTCTGCCTAGTCTGCTTCAGTTTATGAATTCCTGCCAAGTTTACGACAGCAAATTAATATGGTTGGGTTCGGCGTGAAAAGCTTCCCCACAAGACAGAACAATCCACACGGCTGCATTGCATTCTGATCTTTAAAGGTAACCCTGCCTCCTTTGAATTATGAGAACATGAACTGTACATTACCGATTACATTGTTATCACAACATGTATTAGCAATGCTAATGTGATACACTTTACCACCATGTTTAAAAGGTGTTGGACTGCAGTGATTCTAAAAGTGTTGTTGTCTAACAAAGAGGATTTTGTTACAATGGTGTTGAATCAAATGTGAGTCTGGGGACGGCAAATGTCCCCGTGATGGTCAGTCCACCACTTCCTGTCCCGACTGAATACCTCAGCTACGATTAGATGCATTGAAATTCCTCCACATCCACTCGATGGATTAGCACAAACGTCAGTACACAAATACGTACCTGTGAAAATGAATGCATCGAAATTAGTGGTTATGCCCCAAAATCGTTGTATGTAATCCACATTCATGAACCAGGAAGTAGCAAAAACCCACACAGGGGAGGTGGGCAGTTCAAACAAATGTCAGTCTTCCACCCAGGAGACTGTTGATTGTGCCCCATGTGCAACGAGAATGTGTCCTTCATGTTACTTCTGGACTGAAGTCGATGTCTTAACCCAAGCGACAATCTTTTCACAAACCTAACTAAGTAGTTGTGTAAACCTTTCTAAGACGGACATTTATTTTGAAATGACTGCATTCATTTTGTGGAAATTGTTTTGTGTTGCTGGACTTGGGGCGTAGGAAAACCGACCAAAGGTGAAAAGTAACTTATTGTAAGCTATCATAGAAATAGTTGTATGCAGATAAGTTGCAGGTTTAGACGAAGAAGAAAAATCCGTGAAATAAATACAGCTGTTTGTGGATAGATTTAGATTTATCTTTTTGACTGCCCATCGTGAGTCTAACAGTATACTTTACTCGTGTGTGACGCTAAGGTTTTGTGATGCAGCTGGTAGTTTACTGTGAAGAAACACAACAAATGTTTTGCAGTAAATGTGTTTCATGGTCTCTATGTGTCTCTGTTTGACCTGCTTTCCAGGGGAGGTCCTTGGGGGGTCCTTTCCTTTAAAGATATCAAGTTGCCTCCTCTGTTCCCCCAATCCAAGTCCCAGCTGTCTGTCTGACAAACATCCTTAATTGTCTTTTTCCTTTCATACACAATGTTGTCTAGACTGCAGTTTAGTGATGGATAATGACAGGGGCTCACCTGGAACCTGTGGCCTCACTGTTGGTCTGAAGAGTATGTTCTTTACCTCAAAGCCTGCAGAGAGGTCGATGCCGGATCATAATAAATGCACACATTTCTAGAGTTGGTTTACCGAGGACGGAACTAAATCATTGAACTTTTCCCTGTACACTATGCAAAGGAAGAAAAGTGGTGTGCTGGCGCTAATAATGCTTACATTTCCTTCAGCAGACGGCACGGCTCTGAGACCAGTGCAGGTTTTAAATCCTGCATGAAGACCCCAGGCATTTGTTTTCTTTACTGATTGCAATAGTTGAAGCGAGAACACAGGTTTGTATTCACACAGAGAAGAAGACGTATGGCGAGCGTCTGGTCTCAGTCTGTCGTCTAAAACTAGTGGAAAAACTGATCACAGGCAACTTTCTTACACATAGTTGTGCACTGAATAATTGCATCTGCATTGGCGATTCAATTACCAGTTTGTGCCACTGGCAGACGATTCCATCTCCACGTGTGAGTCAACAATATGGAAATCGTGCGATTACGGAGGCCCGAATCATACGGAACGGAGTCGGCAATTATTCCTGAGGAAAATATGCAAGAAATGGACTGTGGCCTCCCGCCGCTCCCGCTCTCCTGCACAACTAAGTTGTCAGCTCCGCTTGAGGAAAACTGGGACTTTAATTGCAGGCAGGTCTGTGTTTACTTAGTGACACCGGCAGCCGCTGAACCATGTGTTTATTTTCGACTCGGGGGGGTGGGGGGGTGACTTTAGAGGAGAATAAATCATTCTTGTGACGCCACATCACAAAAAGTCGAAAAAAACATTCAAAAGAGATGTCAAGTTGAAAGAGACCTGCATCCTGTGGAAAAATAAACCTTTTCTTTTTGTGGCTGCGTCTTTTGAAGAGCATGCATTTCCGCTCTTTTGCTAACGCATTAGCACGTAATTGTTTCCCTCTCTTTTTCAAAATGTAAAGTATCCACCACCCTCGCGCTTTAATCGTTGACGGTCAGGAATCCCGCAAAATGATAATGCTTGGCGCCATGCTCGCCTCATTATGCTCTGTGATGGCCTGTTATGGAGAGTTAGAGGCTAGGAACGATTTCTGTTACCATGAGGACGACTATATATCGCCAGTCCTGTGTGCGCTACTGGAGGCGGGAGGGGGACTCGCGGGACACGCTCGCAGTGTGAAGCGCTCCCGGGGGTGCGTGGGATAGCCGAGAGGGGAAATGTAAGAACTCAATGACGAGGAGAGGCTGCCAATTACAGTCAGCCTGGCATTGAGGAGCGGGATCAGACGCATTGAAAACGGCTGCGTTTCCAGACTCCCCAGAGACGGCTCTCCATCAGGCGAGCTGCCAGTCCAGTCGGCTGGAAATATGAGCAGCAATGTGGGAATCCAAACAATATCGTAATTGCGGCTGATAACAGCGAGCTAAAGAACATATCCAAACAGGAGTATCAATGGCGATGTTGTTTTAAGATTACATGTACACTCAGGCCTGCAACACCGCCCCAATACTCTTTGGCACTTTGGTTGCACTCGTACGATGTTTGGATTGTCCCGCGGAGTATTTCTTCTACTAACACAAATGGAACGACCGATGGGTTCGACGTTCCTCGAGCTGCAGATAAGCGACTTAACATAAGATAAGCTCAACAAATTTAGCACTGCTTGTAAATGGGGAAAATTTCCAGTTTTTGGAGTCTATTTACTTTTTTTGCCTGTAATGCACCTTTTTTTTGGGTGATTGTTTTGTACTTTCATCAGCGGGTCACACGGATACCAAGCGTCACACACCAAACCCGACAATATGTGATTAAGAAATTCAAGCTATTAGTAGGTGAAATGCAGCTCATTACAGTAAGTGAGTTAAAGGTGATTTAAAGTTAAGTATTAAGACAATGTGGCGTGAAGGGGAGCAGTAAACGGTTTTGAGCAATCGGGACATTGCAGACCGTGCAATGACAGATTGCATTATGGATTTGTGTTACAAATTGAGAAACAAGCTCCGAGCATTTGATAATATTGTGATTTGAATTGCACTACTCAAAACAGTAGGCTATACTGTACTGTGTATACTTTCATAAAGGTTTGAAATAACGGAGAAATGATGAGCGTTATTATGGAAATGGTACGGAATGGAAAGTGGTAATCTGGGAATATAACCTGTGTTCCAAAGAGTTTCACAATACAGACAAAAAGTGCAAAGTCTAACACAATTCCTTCACTGAGAAAAACTGATCACAGAAAGGTCTTTTATGCACTTCTCCCTTGGGATCACACAAACATCCATCCAGTCTGTGTCCTATGAGGAGCAACTGTTGGTCCAGTTTAGGTGTGTGAGATGACTGTTCATTCTAAACATTGATGGCGGCTTTCACGTTAGCATGGATGCTGCAATAGCAACAGTTTTATTTCCTCATTAAAAGAATTGCAAAGAACGGTACTGGAGTCTTTTCTCCATGTGAAACGTGTTTTTGCTTCTGTGGTACAGTGATAGACGAAATGTACATCCAATAACCTGCCACTTATTTCTTGTTAAGTCTTTTTCCAAAGATAGTTTCTCCAAAAGTTCCGTAAAACATACCGGGTCATAAAAACTAAAACTTTCAAAACCTGCGCCACTTGGGTTGAGAAAGTACACTCAAAAAAACGATTCAAGCCCTTCTTAGAGGTGACACATTTAAATATTGTTTGATACATTTAAATAAATCAATTACAAAATGAAGATATTTATTTTGAATGGGTGTAACACAAAATGTATGAATACTTTCATTTATTAGATTTATTTAGGTTACACTCACAAAAACGATTCAAGCCCTTCTTCGAGGTGACACATTTAAATATTGTTTGATACATTTCAATAAATCAATTACAAAAATAGATATTTATATTTAATGGGTGGAACACAAAATTTATGAATTCGTTCATTTATTAGATTTATTTAGGTTAGATGGTGTGCATATCAACTCAAAATAAATGTGTTTCATTGAGGACTACCCTTTGCGCATGCGCCAGCTGAAAATCAGTTGTTTACAAGGTGAAGACACTTTCAGGGTTGTATGGTGGTGTAGTGGCTAGCACTGTTGCCTCACAGCCAGAGGGTCGTCGGTTCAATTCCCAGTCGTGGCTTCAATTCCCAGTCGTGGCTTTCCTTCTGTGTGGACTTTGCATATTTTCTTCGTTAGTTAGTTTATATTTTGAGTTGGACAAACACAAATTAATTTAATTTAATGAATATCGTTATTTTATTTTAGATGTATTTGATACAAATGAGTTGGACTAACTTAATTACATTGTATTGCAATGATGTGCTAAATTTGAGTTGGAGTTGCATATAATTATTGGATGGAAAACCTGCCAACAATTTAATTGAGTTCATCCAATGAGTCATTTCTTTGAGTGTAGATAGTGGTAATCAATCCAAACTGTTGCACAATGCAGGAACTACTACCTACAGATCTGAATATTTCAGGGACACGGGACTATGAACTTCAGTTATTTTCACCTTCGATAAATCAAATGATTATTTTCTTGCTGAATTGATCTGGTCCGTGAAGTGGTAAAAATTGCCCATTAAAATTTCCAATAAACCCCAAAATTGCTTTCTTTCAAACTCCAAAACCCAAAACATTTCCAGTTTTCTGGCAAAAATAAGAATATTTGGAGATTTTGCAATAACAATTTTACATGAATGATTATCAAGGCTGCAGTTTCAGGACTAGATGTACGTATCTATAATTGAATGACACACAGATGTTTTCTCTGTGCTACTCGTTGACGTCTAACTGTCACACTCAGTCTCAGTCAAGAGATATGGCGACAGGCTTGGTCATCTGGACATCTAGTCGGTGCCTAGATGTCCAGATGACCCAGTGTGGCAGCAGATTCTGAGGGAGGCCCATTCTGAGAGTTACGAAGCACTGGGCTCTGAACCCGTGTTTGCTTACCTTTTCCTGGGTTCGGTCACTGTGTATTTTTTATTGTTGGGTCATTTCAGGTGTGTTACATACGTGCGTGTGTGTGTGTGTGTGTGTGTGTAAAGACAGGGTTTTTTTTCTGCATGTGTAGATCAAATTGTTATTCATCTTTATATGATACTTCCATAGCTAACACAAACTCTGGAGAAAATGGGCAAGGTTTTTCCTTTATTGCCACAATTTCAGTCTTGCAGGAACGCACCCAAGGAGCTAAATGAGTTTCTGCCACACCACTGTGGACAAAGCACAGCCCGTTATAGCCAGCTCCAACTGTATTTCAGAGATGCTTGCTCAATCACCACTAATTAACTCCTCCGTGCAATGGCAGAGGAGCTCAGAGCGGAGCGGTTCTTACTGTCTCAGTCTGGAGTAAACAAGACCCCGACGGGGAAATGGGTCTCGTCTTGTTTGGCTTGCCGGCACATTTGAATAAATCGATGCGCTAATCATCGTCCGTGCACCGAGTGCCCTGGCCGCGCTTCCAGTCCATCTCCCTTTGAGGTTAATTTAATTAGGTTCCAAATGCTGACATGCCCTCAGAAGTCCAAGGTGTAATTGATTTTTTCCTCTCCCTGATATTCACTGCTTTTTAGGTTGAAGCGATGTACGGGGTGAAGGGAATTTAATGACAAAAACAGTCAACAAAGAGACAATTTTGGTGGCTTAGGGGGAAGTTTAGCTTATGATACAGCCAAGGTCTAATGAAGGAGATTAATCCTTAACAAATGGGTTGAGAATATTAACAAGGCTCTCCTTTTGCATTGATTTTTTCCCCAATTTGCGCTGCATTGTTAAAAAAGTAAAAAGAAAAAGCTTTCAGTGTCAGTCGACTGTGACACTTTGTCCATACAGAGCCAAAATAACTCAAACAGAAATGTAATTGACCCTTTGCAGCTGTATAAATGGAAAATGTCCTTGTCACCATAGAAACTTGTGGTATATGTTGGTGTTTCAAATGCCAGAATATCTCAGGTTGAAAACGTGTCCGTTTCCTCAGCCGTAGTTGCTGCTGGTTGCCAGTGAGTAACACATACAGGTGCGCAACACAGACCAATTTGTCTAAAACAATGTATATATATACATAATAAATGCTGCAACCCAAAACCACAAAATAAGGAAGCGTTGAAAACTTGGCCTTGTGAAAGTATATTTAGAAATGTCACTTTCACAACCTCTAAATGCTGAATATATAATCATGATGTTCTTTGTTTGTATTTTGACAACACCAAGTAAAATGAATGTCCTCAAACAGGGTCAGCCAGAAACATTAAGTGCACATTTAAAGCTGAAATGTTGAGACGTGATCTGTACGGCTCCCCCTCACGGTTAACTAGTAAAATTAAGTTTTACTGGCGATCGTTATATGCTTTTTAAAGGTATGCTTTTCTAGTCGCCGATCTCTTATAAAGTTATGTTTTACACAACCAATCCATGTTTAAACTGACGGAATGAGAACAAAGGTTCTGTTCAGTTACATTATGATGCGTTCAGGCTCTGTTGAAAATGTATACTGGCGAAAGGTCAATTCAAACATTATTATGATGTGTTCACATGTAATCTGGTAAAATGAAGTGACGGTAAAACACTTTAAATTAACCAGTTGATTAAAGGATATGTTTTCACAGCAACATAAATATATATTTACATAATTAATTAATTAATATAAATTATGACTTGTTAACACTAGGAGCTAATAAATACATCATTAAAACTACTAATGACAAGATTTGTTTTCATCCATTAAATTATAATCTGTAATCTCATCATTTGAATTGTGAGTTTTTATGAGGAAGAAAAACAAATTATAAATTACTATAACAAAGTAAAAGGATAACATTTGGATCATTTTAAAGTGACTTCAGAGCAGTTGAAATGGATTTGGGACGGACGCAAAAAGAAGCCTGGAGCCGTATAGACCAGCTGCCATAGTCAAACAACAAAGGGATTGTATCTGCCAATGTGGATCATCAATGACAAAAAGACTACGCATCAAACAAATGTGATAATGGATCTCTCTGATCAATCTTGAGATGTTGGGCTATTTTGCTTCCATCAGTGTCTGACTGGTGAAAAGAAACATACAAAATAGATTACGGTGTTTAATTTATTAATTTGCATCTGTAGATTAAGCATTAGAATGTCTTGCATTTAAATAGAAAGAAATAATTGTCCTGAGGTTAGAAATCATCGGGGGAAGTTTTATGGCGATATCTAGTTAAATGTGTTACAATATTTACTGGTATTTTTTTTCTGTCAGAAAGCTCCACTTCAGGAGCACTTATGCACACCAACTTTCATTCCTATCTACATTCTGAAGGTTTTTACTGAGGGGTTTGTTCATACATGATTCATAACCTGATTGATTGAGCATTTTATTTCTGAAAAAAAGGCACACATAGTTTCTTTTTTTTAATGGCTGTGGCACAAAGCTAACGTTAGCTTAATTAACAAGCTAAGTACAGATGATGAAATCAGCTGGCAAAGGTTGTCAGTTGTCATATGGGAACCGTTATCTCAAATCAACTACCCATTGTTTCAAAGAGTACCCAGAATTTAAAGTGGTAAATCTATTACTGTTGTCATTGTAACATACGACTTGGTGAGTCGTTATGGAAAAGAGGGTTCATTACGCTCTGGTATTGTTGATGCGTTTGGATCGTCACACCAATGTTTTCGGAGGCCTTTTTGTGTGTAATATTGGATCAGCTTTCACCCGTCCATGTTTGTCAAACTGAAGCTGAAGCCCACTTCTTCCCCTGACTCTGCAGCCCTCAACATTTTCTTCAGAACGGGAAAAAGTGCTACGTCTACGGTCCCCAGTCCGCCAGCATGCACTCAAACAAACACACACACACACACACACACACACGGGGGAGCTGAGATGTGGAGGGCTTCAGTCGATCCTCAGGCCTGTTCAGCTCTCATCTGGACAAATCCCCGGGAGCCAAGGCCTGGGCTCAGTGAAGGCCCTCGCTGTGCCAGCTCCCGACATTCATGCCGCCTACTCTCATTCCACCACCGCCATCTTATTTGAGGGACCAGAAAATCCATCGGCTCGCAATACGGTAAAAAATTATATGTCTTTTGCTTTTCATCCGGAATCCACATGCCAATGATTGCTGGCCGCGTAAGCTCCACACACGCAGCAGGGTGGAATGTGCCTCTCAACATACGCCAGACACACTATTTGCCCTCTAAAATAACTCTCTCTCTTCTCGGTGCTCGGATCCCGAGGTGCAGCCGGAGCCTTTAGGGAAACGAGCATCCAGCCTGTGAGCGTAAACTGTTTTTCAGTTTTACAGGTGGCAGCGCAGACCGCGACCTTTCCTCCGTGAGGGGAGGAGAGGAATGAGAGTGAAGAAGAGGGCTCTGGCTTGATATCGTTTTTTTGTCTCCCTGCCCAGATGGTGCCAGATTCATTTGCAGTGTGATGGGCATGTCCCCTCAGTGTTCTTGAGTGTGAAAGGGCACATCAGTGTAGGATTTCTTTCCCCACTGATGCTGACGAGGCTGCATTAAAATCCTTGGGTCAGAGCTGCGCTCGTTGTACTCTGGTTACTTCATGTCAGAGAGCCTCTCCGAACCTTTAAACTCATCATTTATTTAAGGGCTTCTTGTTTGCCTTGTCAAGCTGCGGCCTTGCTTCTGGTGCCAGCATGTGCCCCAGTCCACGTTTTTGCATCTCACAAGGCTAACCTGTATTAATATTTTAAATCAGGAAAGCAAACAGGCCCCAGTCCGTCCTTTGATTGGCAGCTGAGGTGATATGCAGCATTCAGAGATTATTGATGCATTGTTACGTGGCTTAGGTGTCGGGGCTGCTGCCAAATATAAAAGTGGAATAGAGGCAGAGGAAATTTCTTCACCAGTCTAATTGAATGACTTATTTTGGTTGCGAAGAGTCAGGCTGATTCCAAGTGGCGTAGATGTCCCATGAATAAAACATGGGCCCCATGAGCAAGCATTAACACTCACAGTTATGATTATTTTCCTTGTCAGTGTTTGGCAATGTCAAACATGCGCTTTTGGTGTTGCTGCCCGATTGTGATTAGAATTGGCTCGGTTGAAAACACACAAGCCGTGCCACAGGACTCAAACAGATAGAAGCATCCATTAAGATGTGCATGTTATTTCTGACAAAAAGATTATCTCTATTTATTCCCCTTTCTGGATCGCGCTCACAGCTAGTGCTGTTTTGTAATCGCATCCAGATCAGTCCGGGCTAATTCCGTCCACTAAATCTGCGTCTGTGCAGGCGGGAATCAGATTTCAAAACGAGACGGCACAGCGGTGTGCACGTCAACGATTTCGGGAAAGGATGCTACAACTCTGGAGCCGTTCCTTTCTTTCATCCGTCCTACCTATTGCTGTCTGCACTTCCTGTCAGGCTCGGTAATCACACAGATCAAGTTGAGCCGACGGAGTCGTGGCCGTGCATCCCAACAGCACGGTCTGAACATCACCTTCCTGTCACGGCCTGCAGGTGGGAAAGTTATCGGAGCTTACTTTCACAACAATGGTCAAGAAAGGGGAAGAGTTATTATTGCCGTTTCTTTCCCGTTCGCAGCCTCTGGGGACAATGATAGTACAGAATGATTCAACTTGGAGCAACATTTTTGGAATCAATACATTGATAAAGCAGCTACAATCAGTATTTACAGCATAACAATATTCATATAAATGTTGTGACATTAGGAAATGGGTTGTTCATATCTATTGGATGGATTGCCAAGGCAATACACAGACTCATGCTCCCCTCAGGATCAACTATAATAACTGTGGATGCTTTTAAGATCCAATCTGTACGCTATGGCCAGCATCTTTTTTATAATTATTCTCAAACTGATCTGGGCAAGCTGGCTAAACGATGATTTTAAGATAGCAGTGTTCATTTGACTGGCTCTCCGATTTTTTTGCTGATTGTAAATAGAAAAACTACCGTTCAAGTGCATGCATGTCTGTTTCCTGTCCAAAGTAAACACTGGTCCAGTTGTCAGCTGCCTATATGACGCCCCTTATCATGTTGGAGGTGTTTATTTAGCATCAGCCTTTTTCTCTGAATGGAGCACTTTGTGAGCCGTGACTGCCGTCTCTATCTCCCACTAGGTGGTCTGGTCTTTACGACGAAGTTTGTATATTGTGTTTTCCAAGGGGCCATGAGAAATGACATCCCGGCGGATGCCCCTGAGAGCGCACATGTCTGGCCTGTGATGACTGACTGTCGGGTGGAGAGACGAATGACGAACAAATATATATTTTCCTTCAAATTCAGCGTTGCATTCTTTCTATCTGTCCTCGTCCCATTGATGCGTGATGATGATGATGATGGTGAATTCACTTAGTCTAACTAGGATTCAGTTTTTGATTTATTTCTTGAATCAGATTGATTGACATATGAAATGCTTCAAGGGAACAAGTTAGAATGTCAGATGCATTGAATATATTTCGCAGTTTTCATAGACATCATAGATGTTTCCAAGGCTCACCTCGATCACTTAAAATCTGCTGACCTTCCAAAAATCTCAAATGTACGACTTATACAGTATGGATTTGTAATTTTAACCATGTGTAACAACATCAGAGGGCAACCCTGTATTTTCTTAAATCTAATTCCGCCATATTTTAATATTAATGGATAAACTGCACTGGAGGATGGGTGCTGGATGTGCTGGAGCCTGGCTGCTGTCAACGATGGACGGGGCTGACGTGCCCTTAAGGTTAACCGACTGTCTCGTGCACAGATGCCGTGTGTGGGCCTGACTAATGAGGGTCAACACAGGTCACAGGTCAGCGGGTGGACCCTCTTCGTCTAACTTCTACTGATGTCACACTCTAATTATGGAAATATGTAACCCTGGTGTTTTCTGGATATTAAGCACAACAAAGAGAGGTGACACAGCCCCCTGATACTTACGACAAAGAGTAGTTACCAGGAAATAAACAGATAAATCAGAAAATGAATGAATTAATGAGAAACAAAATTCACCATGTAATGTTTATTCGCGGGAAGCTGAGAGCTAATTGAAGGCATTTTTATCTTTCTCACTCAAGTAATTGTGTTTTTGAACCAAGACAAATTCAATCAGCTCCCCGCTGACTCGCGCAGCCCAAAAACACTCCTTCTTAATCAGGAAAATAAAAACGGAGGAAAAGAAATCTAAAGTTTCCATCACTTTTTTTCATTAAGTGGATAGCACCCCAAGGTGTCCTTCACCTTCCTCGCAGCGAAAATGTCCTCCTTCATGTTCTCAACAGGAGGTCCTCCCCTCCCTCCCTGTCGCCGTCTCTTTGACACAGCTCATCCCGTACTTGTTTTCTACGTCTCCCACGATGAGGCCGGCGAGAGGCGTTTGACAAACAACAACAAAAAGAAAATTGATTAAATTAGCCTCTCTCCGCAGAGGTTTTCTCATGCTGTGTTGTCTTCATCGCAGCCATGTTTACATTCATTAGCACTTGTCTAAAATGTGTCACAATCCCACCCCCTCTCTTCACTCTCACGCACCGACCACGCTTGAAGTCCACTCGACTCCGTACATGCAAACAGATGCTATCAAGCAGAGAAAATGTTTTGTCTGCCTTCCATTAGCAAAGCCCAGGGCTTGGTCGTGACATGGCTTGTCAGAATGCACAGGAGGTTTTGTTGCTCTAAGAGCACAGAGCACTGGCATGTGCATTAGTCTCTCTGGCCTTAAAGACTCCGTTCATCCACATTGCAAAGTGACATGTTGTTCTGCTTTATCTCTGGGGCTTTTGCTACCCGCTAGACATTTTAGTTTTGCTCAAGAGATATACCACTGTGCTTTAAATGTATCTGTAATGATAAAAGGACCACAGGCAAAATCTCATTCAGCTCCACGGATGACTGAAGTTTAAGAGGACTCTCAAAACTCCAGCACATAAAGCTGACAGCTTGGCTAAACACAGATATTGTTGAGCAATTCAATATATGTTGGTAATTTGGGTGAGTTGAATACAATCACTCATGAGGAAGAAAAGCATGCAGCTACTCTTCTTCTGCAATAAATGAGTGCAACAACTTTTTTAAAGGATTACTTTGACATTTTTGAAGATGCGTATGGAAAAAATAAAATGGATAACGTTTTACAGCTAAGAGCTGGTTAGCTCAGCATACAGACTCGAAGCAGGGGAAACTAGCCTAGCGTGATTTGAAACGAAGCAAAGCTAACCTGCTGCTGGCTCTCTGCGAGGTAATTGGATTGGCGTTTTCACTCCACTAACATGTTGTTTCCTGATTTATTGCTAAATGTCACGTTTGTGTTGCCAAGATTGTTGGGTTGAGTTTTAGTGTGTTTGTATTCCAAAGTGGGAGGAAATAATTAAATTGTTCCTTTAGAGTAGTAAAAGAAACACAGAATGCCAACCTCCTCCATACACTCAACCTCCACCATCACAAACACACACACACACACACACACACAGCGAGTCCCATTCCTAACATACCAGCGTCTCCTGTATTTTATCGGATGGATTGAGTCATTAAGGCCATCTGACATGAGCAATGGCCTTCCATGATAAGAGTCAAAGTTTGGTCAAATGTGGAGAGACGCATGGGCCTCCTTGATGAAGGGGCTGCCTGATGGCTCGAGCGGGTGGGTGTGGGGGGGAGGTGGCGTTGGAGGTTGTCAGCAGGCCTGGACCAGGGTCACTCCACGCCAGGCCTTATTAGGTCGCCATCAGCGAAATGCTGTCTGTCAGGCCGCGCATTGAAATAGAGGAGGGCTCCTGGTGAGCCTTATGCCGCTCAGCACCAACTTTCTGGCTCGATGGACACGATCAAACCCGTCTGGCCCAGCCCACAGAGATGCCTTGTGTCACTCCATTAAACAGAATGTTTTACTGGTTTCACGCCACGTTAAGGGGGTGACAGGGAAAGTCAACTTGACCTTGAATGCTCCAGTGATAATGCCTTCTCACATGTGTTAATCAAAAAACTACTCAGATGTCACTAAAAAAATACACAAACTTAGTAATGATGATAAAATAATATTTGTGGTTAATGTTTCGTCTAGCTGGAAATTGTACCAAAACATAAGCTTAATTGTATTTTGTACTTCATTAAAAAGTCACATATAACAGACCTGCGTCTACTTGCTGTGGCCAGTGAAAACATTCCCATCTGTACTTTTACCATTCAGCATTTTGCTTTGTGTAGCCAAATAAAAAAGTCTTCCAAGTTTATTTTCTCTTTTTTGGTTGAATGAGGAAGTTTCAACATAAAATCGGCGCTGTGGTCAAATTTTTACATGATCAACATTTTCTCTTACTTTAAAGCCTTTTGGAACCTTTCTATTTCAACTGTTATGCTTTCTCTGTGAAATTGGGTGATATTCACACTATTAGGGGGATACAAAGTGTGGGACCGAGTGGACGGACTCCATCAAAATAATTTAACTTTGTTTGAAAGGAAAATAATCAAGTGCCTGGTGGATCTCAAAGAGCAATATTTGGTTTGGGCCTTGTGTATTTAACTGCGAAGCTGAGTATCAGCTGCAGGAGAGTGTACGTGCTGCAGTTAGAGCTCCTGCCCCTTTACTCCCCCACCAAACATCTCAGAGAAGCCTGAAGTCAAACAATGGTGTTTGTGCACTGGAATACAAAACCACCATCAGAAGTATATCAGGCTATGCAAAGGTACAATACGGGTTTAGTCATATTAATTCAATTTAATTCAGTTTATTTTCTATACCCCATTTTCACAAATTAGAAAGTTGTCTCAGAGTGCTTTACAATCTGTACATATAGACATCCCTGTCCCAAAACCTCACATCGGATCAGGAAAAACTCTCAAACAACCCTTCCCTAAAAGGGAAGAAACCTTCAGGAGAGCAACAGAGGAGGATCCCTCTCCAGGATTGACAGGTGTAATATATGCCATGTGTCCAGAATGAATCATTATACACACATTAAAACACAGTAACAACACATTCAATGAATATGACAGAGTGTATGAATAGTTGGTATAGGCATATTCCACGATCGAGACCTCCACGGTCCATCAGGCAGATGGCGGTAGAGAGGAGTGGGCGGAGTCTCAACAGGGCAATGGCATAGTTGGTAGTAGACATATTCCACGATCCAGACCTTGATAATCCATCAGGCAGATGGGATCTATGAAGTCAAAAGGACTCCGGAGAGAAAGCAGAGTTAGTAATGTGCAATAGAGATGAAGATTCATCCATAAGTAGAGAGAAAAGAGGAGATAGGTGCTCAGGGTATCATAAACATCCCCCAGCAGCCTATAGCAGCATATCAAGGGGCTGGACCAGGTGAACCTGATTCAGCCCTATAACTATAAGCTCTGTCAAAGAGGAAAGTCTTAAGTCTACTCTTAAATGCGGTGACTGTGTCTGCCTCCAGGATCGAAGCTGGAAGCTGGTTCCATAAAAGAAGAGCTTGATAACTGAAGGCTCTGGCTCCCATCCTAATTTTTAAGACTCTAGGAACTACAAGTAGCCCCGCATTTAGTGAGCGCAGCTCTCTAGTGGGGCAATATGGTACTACAAGCTCCTTAAGATACGATGGTGCATCACCAATCAAGGCTTTGTAGGTTAAGAGAAGAATTTTAAATGTGATTCTTGATTTTACAGGGAGCCAGTCAGGTTCTTGTGACGGGGTGAGGCTCAGGCACAGTGTGACAGGCTGGACGCAATATAAATAAAAATAAAAAATCACTCTTTAATGAGGCAAAACAGTTTACAAAAACACAATGTCCAAAAGGGGCAGGCAGAGAATCCAGGTTCAGGGCCGGCAGGTCAACAGGCAGAACCAGGAACACGGACAGGACGACGGGAAAGGGACACGGAACTATAGACGACAATCCAACAGCAGACAAGGGAAAGACTGACACAATATATCGGGGGGGAGACAGGTGTACGACATCAGACTAACGAGACAAGAGTGGCTGAGGGCAGGTGCAGGGAATTAAACAATTAAGACAGAGAAGACACAGAGGAGACATAGGAGACACGGAACACAGGAGAAACAGAACAGGGTGTTACAGAGCCAGTGCAGAGCAGCTAGTACAGGAGTGATGTGATCTCTTTTCTTAGTTTTAGTGAGAACACGAGCTGCAGCATTCTGGATCAACTGGAGGGACCTAAGAGACTTATTAGAGCAGCCTGATAATAAGGAGTTGCAGTAATCTAGTCTAGAAGTAACAAATGCAATTACCAATATTATTATTATTACATTAATGATGGCTTTGTTATGTTCAAGTGCCCAAATAGGTCACAACAGTGAGCCAACGTGTACAATGCCAGGACCATGTAAGTTGAAACAGCTAAATGGAATTCAGCCGTCATTCATTTTCATCTTTACAGCTGACATGTCCAAAAGCTGACTCTCAAAGTTAGCATTCAGCATTACCTGAACAGATGGAATAGTATCAACAGTGTTATCACCTGACACATTGTTTCAAACTATTTGTATACATCAGATGGGGTTATTGTTTACCTTGGCCTTGTGACCATCTGTAATGATGTTAATTGCTAAATACGAGTAGGATATGAAGATTTCTGAATGTTGGGGGTGCAACGTATGCACAAGTTGTTACCCGCACGATTTCGAGGGATGAAGTCGATCTTTCCTCCTTTCAGAAGTCTTCTTTCACAATTTGTATGACAGCATCTTTAGTGTAAGCTAAAAGTGGACCTCTGGTTTATTATCGACTTCTTTGCCAGGTGTCTTATTACAGAACCACTGGGGTTCCATGTCCGATAGTTTGTGTGTAGGCCTACTCGGCAGTCGTTGCCAAGAAGCCCAGTTGTAGTAATACCCCAGTCTTGGTGGTCAGTTGAATCAGTAAAACCGCAAGTCGAGAAAGACAACCCAACTACTTTTCCACCCTCACCCAGGATCCAATAACAAACTCACTCTGCAAATTCCCCCGATGACAGCTGGCTCCTAATAAGTTGATGGCCGCAGTGCTTCTGTATGTGAGCCAAGGCAATGAAACCAGAGAACGCTCAATCTGTGCTGGTGCCAGCTCAGGTCATTGCCCTCTTACCATCTCTCTGGATCCGACATGCAACTCCAAAAAAATTACCCGGATATGGCATGATGCAGAGTCCTTTCAAATTATTGCCCCAGAGAATGTTAAGTCACCGAGGAATAATGAATGAGTCACATGTGGGGGCTTTGTCCGGAGATAATACATCAGAAGGTAGCCATGAGAAGATGATATGTATCAGTTGTGCAGTACAATACACACTATTGTAAGTCATTCTGCCCTTAAAAAGAGTACATTGTGTATGTGTTTTCCTGCCGGTGTCTCATGTTACACATACAACCCATGACACGAGTATCAGTTGAAACACAGTTGTAGTACTTTGCATCTTGCAATACTCTGGACACACCAGGTTGTTTAAAACATAGCAACATAGAATATTAATTTTACTTGTAGATGCATTTTCCATTTCATGGTATTCTTCTTCAAGATGGCGCTGTCTCTGGGACTTGGTCGGAGCATATTTGGCCAACAAGTGTGTACAGGACTGTCTCAGAAAATTAGAATATTGTGATGAAGTTCTTTATTTTCTGTAATGCAATTAAAAAAACAAAAATGTCATGCATTCTGGATTCATTACAAATCAACTGAAATATTGCAAGCCTTTTATTCTTTTAATATTGCTGATTATGGCTTACAGCTTAAGAAAACTCTAAAATCCTATCTCATAAAATTTTAATATTTCCTCAGACCAAGTAAAAAAAAAAGATTTATAACAGCTGAGTGTTTGTCAAGGCTCAGGAAACCCTTGCAGGTGTTTTGAGTTAATTAGACAATTCAAGTGATTTGTTTAATACCCTACTAGTATACTTTTTCATGATATTCTAATATTTAGAGATAGGATATTTGAGTTTTCTTAAGCTGTAAGCCATAATCAGCAATATTAAAAGAATAAAAGGCTTGCAATATTTCAGTTGATTTGTAATGAATCCAGAATGCATGACATTTTTGTTTTTTTAATTGCATTGCAGAAAATAAAGAACTTCATCACAATATTCTAATTTTCTGAGACAGTCCTGTATGGCAGTTTTCAAAATCGTTTTTATGTTATAATCTAATTAAGCAGCTGAAAATCTTCCGTGGTAAGTTGTGCGATGTCTTTAAATTAAACAATACATGTATTAAGATCGACCAGAATACAATAATTATAACACAATACTGCCACAATATTTTATAACATAAAAGTGTTCTGATGATAAACTTCAAAATGTATTTTTTAAAGATGTTATATAAATATACATTTGGAGATCAACTTAATTAATATACTATACTCATTGTTTAATACTGTCATTCATTATTTTTAAATATATTTCTAATATTCTTTATTGTGCCTTTGAACTAACAAAACAAATTTTTTCCCATTGCTTTTATTTTCAAACTACACATATTCATTACATTTTAAGTCCATCCACCGAAGTGAACTTCTTGCACAAGAATATTGTGTGTTTGATTCAACTGAACTAACAAATCAGATCAACCAACGACTTTGGCAAGAGGAACATATGATTATGTGGAACATAGTGACGATAATGACTCTATGCTATTAGTGACTTCTGTAACCCGGCTATAAATGTGCACACAGAACTGAGTTGATAAACAAATTGTGGGCTGCAGAGCTTCTTCTTTTTTGTGTGCTGTGACGAAAAGACACGTGGTTAATACGATCTGTGGCTGACTAGGATGGGATCCTGTAACTGTACCTTGAACACATGTTTTTGCTGAGGAGTTGAAAGATGGCACTCTCAGGGCCAGAATTGACTGCCTCCAACCTTGAGGACGCATTACTCTAGTTTACTTCCCCTCTCAATTCTGCCGTAACTGTTTTATGCCTCAAGGCCCCGGCGGAGAGAGTTAAAACGGAGAGTTAAGAGGGGAAAGACGTGGAGACACAACGAGCAGCCTGAGCATTGTTTATTTTCACAGAAACATTCCAGGAGTTGACGGCTATTCCCTTGTCTGGAGAACCGAATTGCAGCTCAATTTTCCAGACTCCAGACACGGTGTGTGAACTCCCACTAGTCTGGGACAATGAAGAATGAGTCTCTTATTCACACTTCTACTGTGATGATAGTGGATGAATTCTTACTAGGAAGGGTCACGCAGCTTGTTAACTCATTCATGGAAACACATCAATGAAGTAAGAGATGACATGAGTGTGGGGGGGGACACAGTTTAAATTTCTGTAGCAAGTCGTTTTATTCCAGTGTGATTTGCTGTCGCTCGCTGCTGTTAAAGACAAGCTGCCACAGAGAGGCTGAGATCTATATTTGAATTCTCGGCTACCGCTCTCGCTCCGTTCCTCCACGCGGCCGCTGCACCGCGGCTCTATAGAAATGTCACGGTAACCAGATCGTTACACACTTGAGTCCAGTTCCACCTCCGCTAACGACCGTGAAACGGATCTACATGCTGACCCCAGAAAAGAGCCCAGAATTAGCATACATATTTAAAGAGCATAGTCTCTGGTTGCAGGAAGGTGGGTCACAAGATTCACACCCAAGCACTTGCCGCAAGTTCACTCGTTGGATTCAGACTGGATGGTTCAAGTAATTGTTCATCAAAAGAGATGACCTTGAATATTAAAGAAATTGTTTTAAATTTGACAATTTGCATTAGTGAGCAATAAGCTCATCCGTAGGATTGAATGGTGTAGCACTGTAGGCTATTATTTAAAAAAGTAATTGTTTGCAGACATTTATGAGACAGGTGTCTTTTAAATAGACTACGTAAACTTATCGTCCCGTTAGCGACCAAGATAATCTAACACATTTGATAACCAACCACTGGCTCGTTAGCTCAGAGAGCATTATTTTCCATCGTAAATATTAATTTATTGAATAGAATTTTGCGCAACAGTGAACAAAATACCACAAAGGAAGTAGATAGACCAGTTGGGGAAAAAAGGAGAAGGAGCTATCGTGGTTCGACAAGCACTAACAGTTTAGCTGGCTAGCAAGTTGGTTGGTTAGCTCGCAAGCAGTAGCAGTTAACGGACAAACCCAGGTAGTAGTCATGAAACCACCAAGCTTTCTGTAGTCACTTTGTGTGACTGTCATTCAAGGCGACAGCCAGATAGCTTAGTTTAGCATAACGATAGCTTAGCATAACGATTGGATACAAAAGCAAACAGCTGTCAGAAGGTAAAAACTAAACTATACATCAGAACTTACAAGTTCACTTTTTGAGTCACTCTTAAAATTCTTTTTATGGATTTAACAAATCTAACATGTTCATCAATGAGCTAAAGGATCTGGGAGGCATTTGTGTTACCCTCGAAAGATAGACACATGCCACTTTTCTAGTCCACATGCTGGCTGCTGCACTCAAAAAAACGATTCAAGGCCTTCTTAGAGAGGACACATTTAAATATTGTTTGATACATTTAAATAAATCAATTACAAAAATAGATATTTATATTTAATGGGTGTAACACAACATGTATGAATACCTTCATTTATTAGATGTATTTAGGTTAAATAGTGTGCATATCAACGCTAAATAAATGTGTTTAATTGGGGACTACCCTTTGCGCATGCGCCAGCTGAAAATCAGTTGTTTGCATGAGGTGAACACACTTTCAGAGCTGCATGGTGGTGTAGTGGCTAGCACTGTCGCCTCACAGCAAGAGGGCCGTGGGTTCAATTCCCGGTCGTGGCGGTCCTTCTGTGTGGGTTTTCCCCGGCTTCCTCCCCCAGTCCAAAGTGGGGATGCAGCAGGTTAATTGATGTCTAAATTGCCCATAGGTGTGAATGTGAGTGTGAATAGTTGTCTGTCTCTATGTGTGCCCTGGATGGACTGGCGGCCTGTCCAGGTGACCCTGCCTTTGCCCAATGTCAACTGGGGTTGGCTCCAGTGCCCCGTAACCCTAAGCGGTATGGAATAGAATAATTTCCTATTTATATTTTCAGTTGGACAAACACAAATTAATTTAATTTAATGAATATCGTTATTTTATTTTAGATGTATTTGATAAAAATGAGTTGGACTAACTTAATTACTGATGTTGAGATATGCTCTCATATTGTGTGATAACTTTATTACTATTTCTATCTAATTTACTAATGGACATTGGGCAACTTGAACTGATTGATGTGACCGATTAACCTGATTTGAGCCACCTGTGTGTGGGCGTGAACTGTTTATTGAGTGTCAATAAAAAGCCTCACTGGAGGGTGAGGGCATTCCCCCTGTTGGCTGTGTAACAGACAAGTCACGTATCTTGTGTCTCCATGTTCATTTAATTCCTCCGTCTAGTAAGTCTTACCGTTGGTGCTATTTGTGTTATGTTTTATCCACTGTGCTCTTAGCTCTGCTAAGAGGTTATGGGCCCAGGTGATGGCAAAAAACCTATAGAGCAAAACATTTAAAACTAACACTTAAGACTAGGTGCGTGTAGGCACCAAACATGACTAGTAGCAGAAAGCCAGTAGAGCCGAGTGGGAGCCGCTGGTCGCGCTTGTTATTTGACGGGGATGAAAATAAGTATGAACTGTGGGAGACTAAGTTCTTGGGCCACCTTCGTCTGCAAGGGTTGAAAGAAACCATTATGAGAGTGCCTGTGACAGAGGACGAAGAGGAACTGCTGCGGAATGAGGCAAAGAATGAAGAAGCATATGCTGAGCTTATCCAGTTTCTGGATGATAAGAGCCTGTCCTTGGTGATGCGGGAAGCACCCGACGACGGTAGAGCAGCACTACTTATTTTGAGAAACTATTATCAAGGCAGAGGAAAGCCAAGAATTATCAGCCTTTATACTGAGCTCACCTCGCTCCAGAAGTCAAGAAGCGAGAGTGTAACCGAGTATGTGATACGTGCTGAGACAGTCAGCACAGCGTTGAGAAACGCAGGCGAGACTTTGAGTGACGGGCTACTTGTAGCTATGGTTCTAAAAGGGCTTCCCGAATCGTTTAAACCGTTTGTTATCTACATCACGCAAAGAGATGAGACCGTGGCGTTTCCTGAATTCAAGACAAAACTGCGAAGCTACGAGGACACAGAGAAGATGCGTGCTCCAGACACTGAGGACAATGTGATGACAGCACGGGGGCGACGAGCAGCGAGACCCACCAGACGAGGTGGAGGTCCAGGCGAACGTGAGCAGCAGCAGCAGCAGCAGCTGGCAACGGGGGACGCGAGCCTGGGGTGTTTCAGGTGTGGGACACACGGACACCTCGCCCGCGCTTGTCAGCGCAAAGTGTGGTGCAGCCACTGCAGGAGCGACACACACAGCAGCGAGACCTGTCGGAGCAAGAAGCGACGAGGCCGAGATGACGCCCGTAAAGCTTCAGAGGAGACGGGGGAGGAGGACGAGTATGCGTTCCGGTTGAGCGACATGCCAGCAGATGTCCAGCCGAGCCAAGATGTCAACGTGAGGGGCCTGATGGTCGACTGCGGGGCGACCTCGCACATCGTTACAGACCTCGCCAAGTTCAAGTGTTTCAACGGCGAGTTCAAGGCCGAGTCACACTGTGTTGAGCTGGCCGACGGCACCCGGTGCAGCGGCGTAGCAGAGCGGCGACGCGACGCGGTGGTCTGTCTGACGGACAGCACAGGTCGACAGCTGAGAACAACGCTGAAAGACGCGTTGTACATCCCCTCCTATCCGCAAGACATCTTTTCTGTAAAAGCGGCTACAGCAAGTGACGCGACGGTGATCTTCAAGAAAGGAGAGGACATTCTGATTCACAGAAATGGTACGAAATTCCACATACACGTACACAACAGGCTTTATTATTTACACACGGTAGATAATGATGTGAAATGTGATGACCAAGTTAAAGGGTGTCTTGATTTACAAACGTGGCATGAAGTATTGGATCACTGTAACTATGAGGATGTGTTGAAGTTGCCACCTGTTGTCGAGGGCATGCAAATTAAAGGGCAACCAGTAAACCTCCACACTGTGATGTATGTATTCAGGGCAAATTTGTGCAGACCATAAATAGAAAGCCTGATGCTAGAGCTACAGAGCCACTAGGGCTGGTCCACACAGATTTGGCAGGACCAATATCCCCAGAGTCCAGAGAGGGTTTAAGTATACACTGTCGTTTACTGATGATTTTTCCAGTGCTGTATTTGTGTATTTCCTTAAAAATAAGAGTGACACAGTGCAAGCCACTGAGCGGTTTCTGGCCGATGTAACGCCTTATGGCAAAATTAAGCGTTTGCGATCAGATAATGGTACAGAGTACACTGCTAAGAGTTTCAAATCTTTAATGGTTAAAATGGTATTAGGCACGAGACCTCAGCTCCGTATTCTCCACATCAAAATGGAACGGCTGAGCGAAATTGGCGCACACTTTTGATATGGCAAGATGCATGTTAATTGAGAGTGGCCTACCAAAAGGTTCAGGCCGTATGCTGTACAGACAGCAGCAGTGATTAGAAACCGTTGTTTCAACAAACGAACAAAGCAAACACCAGTACAGGCGTTGACTGGGAGACAACCCAACCTGTCCAAAATGCAAAAGTTTGGCTCAAAGTGTTTTGCTTATGTTCAAGACAAGAAAAACTTGACCCAAGGGGTGTAGAAGGTGTTTTGTTGGGTATGACAAAACCAGTCCAGCATACCTTATCTATTTTCCTGACAGCGAGAAGGTGCAGAGAAATAGATTAGTCAAGTTGTTTCTCAGCCTGGGGTTGAGCAACAGACTCAGACTAATGTTGATGCTGATGATGATGATCTGATGGTAGAATACAGAGCAGATAGATTCAGGCAGAATGCAATCCCAGTCCTTGAGACTGAAGAGGTTCCAGTCATTGAGACTGAGGAGAGTAGCCAACCGAGAGCAGTTGAAGTTAAGCATGAGCCTAGAACTTACCCTTCTAGAGTGAGAAGGAAGCCATTTTACCTACGTGACAATGTTTCTCAGTCTGCTGGAAAAATGGACCAGGTCCAAAGTAACATTGATTACTGTTATAAAGTCACTTGCGACATACCTGTAACTTTTGAAGGAGCCATGAGCTCAGACAAATCAAAAGAGTGGGTTAGTGCCATGGATGAAGAAATGCAGTCTCTTAAAGCAAATAACACATTTACTCTAACCAACTTGCCTCCGGGTAAGAAAGCAGTGGGGGGTAGATGGGTTTATGCTCTAAAGAAAAACAGTGATGGGTCTGAGAGATACAAGGCCAGGTATGTGGCAAAGGGTTACAGTCAAAAATTGGGAGTTGACTACAAGGAGACATTTTCTCCTACTGCTAACCTGACTAGTGTCAGAGTGGTGATGACAAAGCCTGCTACCAAATTTAAGTTAAATAAGTTTGACGAATTTATTTTTGGAAAATGAGGTACTGAACAATGTACTTATGAACTTCACAAAGTAAGAGCAAGTGGGGGTGTTGAGATATGCTCTCATATTGTGTGATAACTTTATTACTATTTCTATCTAATTTACTAATGGACATTGGGCAACTTGAACTGATTGATGTGACCGATGAACCTGATTTGAGCCACCTGTGTGTGGGCGTGAACTGTTTATTGAGTGTCAATAAAAAGCCTCACTGGAGGGTGAGGGCATTCCCTCTGTTGGCTGTGTAACAGACAAGTCACGTATCTTGTGTCTCCATGTTCATTTAATTCCTCCGTCTAGTAAGTCTTACCGTTGGTGCTATTTGTGTTATGTTTTATCCACTGTGCTCTTAGCTCTGCTAAGAACTGATGTGCTAAATTTGAGTTGGAGTTGCATATAAATATTGGATGGAAAACCTGCCAACACTTTAATGGAGTTCATCCAATGAGTCATTTCTTTGAGTGTGGCTGTAGCCGCTTATTTACTGCACAGATATACTGTCGGTGTCTTTATATCTAACTCTCAATTGGGTTATCACAAAATGTAGCGCATTTAAAGAAAAGGGTCATCCTGGGGTTAAATTGCATTTGGACTAACCTAACTATCCCTGACCTTTTTAAAAGACACACTGACATTCCGGAGTAGAGCGTGCAGCTTTGGGCTTGCATAATGAATCTCAGGACATCATTGGGCAGGAATGTTCAGAGAAAAAAAAAAAAGTAAACAAATTGAGATGTATTTACAATTGTAAAGTTACTTATGTGGCAAGATGTCCAAGATGAGTGGGGTTGTACAAAACTGGCTAAGTAATGGTGTAAGCAAAATTAGTCCATGCTCACACATAAGGAAAGATGCTCGTGTGTTCAGTCAGTGAGGTGGAGGGGGTCAAACAGTTAATCCACATATCCCTGCAGACTAAGTGTTGTTACAGGATGTAGCTTTACCCCTGTGCATAATTGAACTGCAATGACTAATAATCATAAGGGACATAAACATTCTGACCTCTGCTCTCACATGTCTGCTGGTCAATCATATATTGAATATACGTTTCAGCCTCTCTTATAGCTACCATCTGGAAACACAAGTCACATATTTGTGATTTTTGTTTCCTATCGTCTTCGTCTTTAAACCTAATGCAGGAATTGTTGTTAACTTAACAACGGAAAAGAAACATTATCAGTGGACTATTAAACAGTGTTCTACCAACAGGAGGTGCTGCAAAAGAAACAAAGGCTTTTCTTAAGGCGAGCTGGTAGGATATGTTTTCTTTTTCAAAGTGTGTTCTACCCCCTGGTGATATAAAAAGGGGACTAGAAAGAAAGACGGCGATTTGTTGAAATGGATGAAGGTTTACTGAGCCCCAGGTGCAGGGTGTCCCCCTGCTGATATCTTTTCACAAACACTTTGTTCATTTATCTGGTTAATGGGGTGGCTGGACAGCTTACTGGACGGCTGCCTGGTCACTGGGCCAGCTCCTGAGTGGAACGTCAAACTAACATGAACTACACCCCCAGCTTTGTCACTCTATGCCCACATGTAGTGTGACAAATCAGAGAGTTGGACGTTGCAAATATCCAGTATATTGAGTCTATTCGTCACCGTCGTCTGCCATTGCCCTAGTAGGTGCCACAACTTCTTTGCCTCAATAAAAAGATGGACTGCTCCACTGTGCTGCCCAAATGTCTGCTAACCAGTAAATGGATGCCACCTCTGGGCAATGTGTTTGTGTGGCCAAAGTCCCCGGGGCTCAGTGGGTTACTGCAACTCACTGCTGGCACAGACACACCTAATTCTTCAGTTTCAAAGAGCGTTGCCGTATGTAAGCCTTCTCCTCTCATTGTTTGCCGATGTTGCGGCGTGGTAGGATGTTTGCAGAAGTGTGTTACCAGCCCATCCCTATCATCTCGCCACGATTGCAGGTGACAACAGCTCCAGCAGTGAAGCTGCTGCCATCTTCATTTACATTTGGCTGTTGTGCATGTGCATGTTGCATAGCTAACAGCCCTCTGTTGACTGTTCTGTTCAGCGCGGATCAGCAGGGGTCAATTAATGAGCGGCCCCTGACCATCGGATCCCAATTATGGCTTTCAGAGCACTCCACCGTGTGCCCCTCAGATACCCAGCTCCATTTGCCTCATAATTGTGTAATTAGAGTTTGAATCAATAATTGAAGCACCAAGGGGGCATGTCGGCTATTATTCTCCTGTTTGCCTCATTTGCTAAATTGCAGCAACAATGTTACTAATGATGGGCTGATGCTTGCACCTAACTGCATAATTTATTTCAATAAAAATTACAGTTGAAACTGTTTCGTTGCACAAGTGGTGAAGAAGTATTATTAACAAAGGCAGCTGAAGAGACGACTATTTCCCCCAGGAGTTTGGTTGAGAACAAAGCAGAGCAAAATAGGGAGTACATGTTGGAATTACATTCTTCAGGTATTCAGAAACACATCTCAAAATAATGCTACTATTGTTCCCAGGCAGCAACCACCGGGTCTGCAAAGGGAAGCCTATGCATCTATGCCTTAATGCATTTTATCTAATGGCTAACAGGGGGCGACTCCTCATGGTTGCAAAGAAAAATCTGATCGTAGAGAAGTCTATAATAAAAAAGACTACTTATTTCTAAATGTGTTACCTCAGTACACATTGTAAGCATTTATGATCTCAATCGCTAGTTTCAAATCTTTCTCAATACAGCGTGATGTTCATTTAGTGAATTCTGAGAATAGAATAGATCATAAAGCACTGTATGCTACCTGATGATTGACAGGTCACTATTGCGGCATTCTCTGGTCTGTTTCCGTCTCACAATCCTTTTTAAAGTGTGTTTTCAGTTCATGACAGTTAATTGTAAACTTTTGTTCGCCTAAAATGTCTTATTCAGTGTTCGGTTGTACTTAGCTCCTCTACTTCTGTAAAATATTTTACTTATCATACAATAGAGTGGAACAATAAAATGGATATACTGAAGTTAAATATAGTTTAACTATAACACTTGATTAAATGCACTTCCCACCAGCTGTATATGTACATTAATATAATGTTGATGAATTAGATGAATTATACAGAGCATCATTGATTTGTTAAATCCTAGGCCTTATTCTTAATCGTTGACAGACACCCTTAAGAAGTCATTCATATCAATAATACTCAAGCATTTGAAATGTGCCTGCAGGCAATGCATGAAGAGGCGTCTATTTTTTTTGTTCCACAACTATAGAAATCTGGAATTGGCGTGAAGTTCCTGTGTTTCAGATTTTCGGGTAACCGATATGGGTCATAGCTTTCATACAAGCACAAATCCACACATATACACTAACCCTGTGAAATATCTTCAGAAAAGGCCTTTGGGCAATTCAGCGATAAGCACTTCCTCCAAACACAATCCCTGATTTTTTCGGTTTTGGTACTCTCCCTTACCTGTATCCTGTGACAGCCTTCCCCAATCATGATGTCAATAAACGTACACCTCTGCTCTTGTTTGCTGTCTGCCCCATAAATGTTTGACATGACAGCCTTATTAAGGAAGAGGAATGTTATTTTTCACTTTTCAGACTTCCTCAGGTACAATGTCTGTCACTGATCCTTCAATAAATAATGGGTTGTACCACGGTTTCGCATACAGTGCAGCCTCATGACATAAATATGAATACCCCTTTGACTTGTCATGGGGTAACGAGACATTTGACGGCTATGACAGTCATAAAGTTGATGGTGCTGCAATCCGCCAATATAGTTTGGCAGAGTACGCTATGCTATCAACATCTCGCCAGGGGAGTGATCTATTTTTCCACAACTGTCCATAACAAATTGCATAAGGCCCACTTACCTTATCTTGGACGTACATGGAAATCAAGCCAAATCCTGGTTGGAGAGAGAGAGTAATTTATTCTAATTGGGGAATGCAAGAGTACGTTCTACTCTGGAGCAGTGTTTTCAATGCTGTCATCGAAGGTATAGGCGCCAAAGTACTGAATGGTAATATGTCAGAATTTGGACTGGTGAAAAACATATTTCCTTTTGATTCCAACGTACAAGTAAAATACCATCTTGGAGATAGAATAGAATTGCACAACAGTTCAAATGACTGTGTTTTCCCCAGATATGTCTATTATATACAATTGTGTTCTGTATTTGGTCTAGGAATACATAATTGCTCCGCTGTGTTTTCATATTGACACCAAAACAATAAACTCCATTGAGTTTTTATTAGTGCTGTGAAAAATAACGCGTTAAGTCAGTTAATTAAATTACAGGTTTAACTAGTTTTTTTTTTTAAACGCATTTAACGCATGCGCAGAATGAGCTTCCAATCCGTCTGTTGTTGGTCGTCTCTAACCAGCAGCATGTCATTCTGTCTCTACGTGTCGCGTTAACACGACTCCGACCTTCGCCTCGCGCCGCAGAGCTCGGATGCCGGCGTGTGAAAAAGTCACTTGCACCCTCCCCACCCCCGTCAACAACTCTTCTCGGAGCTCTTGCCTGTCTTGAGAGCCCTGTAAATGTATATATGTGATTAATCATGATTAATCCACAGAAACCTGTGATTAACCTGATTAAAATTTTTAATTGTTTCACAGCCCTAGTTTTTAATTTGTAAAGAGATGGAAAGGATGGGAAACTTGAAATAAGAAAGTCTGACTAACAAAGCAGTTCTGTACTTGTCAGTGTTGACCAAACAGCCTTATGATTATGTCAATTCTTGTTTCAAGCATTAACTTGCTCAAAACAAGTAATAACATCTCATTAACAAGTTTTAATACCTTATTAAGATAATTAAGGACTAAAACACTTAAAACAAGTGAAATGCTCCAACATGAAAACTGCCTTGTAAGAAGAAATATCTTGTCAGTCAAAAAACAAGCATAGATTGCCTTAATTTGAGATATTTCATCTTACTTAGATTTTAATTTTTGCAGTGTGGTGCCAGAGCCCCATATGCTGTACTCGGGAGCACATCTGTGCTTGCTGCCCACAGAAAAATCCCCCGGTGGAAAACACTTCCATACTGCAAAGAGGAAAGGGAGAGGATGTAAGACACATCGTGCATTATTATGCCAGCCAGCAACAAATATCCATCCTAATTGCTCCACAATTGTATTAAAACCAGCTATTATGTAGGAAATTAATTTGTTTAAGCCTCGGTTCCAGTTACAGTTTTCAGTGTGACTAATTAAAAACAAGGGAGCAAGAAAACCCCAGGAAGAAGCTTCCCCTAAACTGAAGCTCCAGCTCCCCCGCCATGGCTGTATTTAGAGTGTCAATCACAGGCGGAGTCAGAGGCAAGTCATTCAGGCAGCCTTTTTGATTCAACCCATTCACTCCGAAAAGCCCTTTATCTAGACTGTCTCTGTATTGTTCCAACGACCGCAACATTCCATGTATTTGCGTTGAATGGAGAAAAAAAGAAAAACACGCTAGTCTTTCCCACTCCCAAGTTTTTGTATGCATATACACATCCTCCATTTAACCTCCATTTAACCTGCTCAAAACAGTTCTTACCTTATAAAACATTAAGAATCTAGCAATCTAAGTATTTTCCCATTACACCATCTGCAGTAATGCTTACATTGTCCTTTAATGAAGGTCCATAGTGGGCTTTGCTTTGGCCAATGTCCAGCCACGCTGAGGCCGTGTCTGCCTTCCCATTCAGGTCATTAGAGGTGGGATGCAAACGGATGAACACACAGAGTGCAATAATGAGCCGAGAAATCAAAGGGAAATGAATTGGACTCCAGTAAAGAAAAGATTAACAGAGATGGATTAACCGGTCTGTTTGACTGTTTTTAGCAGCTTTTAAATAGTTTGGGGGTTTTTTGCACTGAAATTAGCATTACGTATCGCAACAGCTGCAAACACTGCAACAAAGTCACACTATGCCCAATGTTCTACGCACTCTAAACACTACTGCTGTGACAGCTGAAGTTACTTACGTTACTTATTAGCCTACTTAACAGACTAACTCGACTGACTGTCCTGACTTTTAGCTTTGTGTTTGGACTCTAACAAACTCCTGAAGGAAATATCTGGCTCTTTGCCCGATAAATGTTCCACCGCTAACAATGCCTGTCTGAGGTTTTTAGAGCTTTTCCGCCAAAATCAGCTACCTGTCGTGGTAAAAAAATATGCTATGAGAGCACTGAGAGTCCACCAAAACAAAAAGGTTGTAGCCGGACAGCTGAACAATGAGCTGAAACTAACTATAAAGTTGTTAAGCTGAGGGGAACTGCTCTCTGTCAGTTAATGACGACGATTGACCCCTTTCATTTTGCCTTCATTTTCATTATCACACAGTAGCCTACTCATGAGATCTCGTCCTGCTATTAAAGACTACACATAGCCTCCAACTCTGAACAGACGCCGTAATTCCTGAATGTAGATTAATGTGTTGCTGATGCTAGCCCGCCAGCTAAGAACACAACATGTAAATAATAAAACAAGAGTTTTGTAACTGCCTCCTTAAACCTTTAGCTTCAAGCTAACGCAACCTGATTCCACAGAGGCAACAGTAACCGTGATGTTACTCTCACGTTTATAATAAAAGCATAGAACCATACTGTACTGTGGCTCAGTCTTGTGGAGTGAGTTCCTGTAGCCAGGTGCAGGTCATCTCTCACGGACATACTTCTGGCCTTTGAGGCTCTCAGTAAATAGTGTGTCTGACCATGACACAGGCACAGAGGAACTCCAGTAGGATACATTCTTTCTCCAACGGATGTATTTGGACATGGTAATTGTATTGTACAGTACAGCTTTAATGACAGAAGAAACACGAACAATCCACTGAAGCTCCATCAGCCTTCAGCTCGATCATATCATACAAAAAGTGTTTTGCTCTGCCACAGCACGTCACTAGTGGCATAATTCAAGATTGGAAGCGTATAATGGTCATTCATGAAGGCCCTAAATATCTAAAAAACTACCGTAGACAGCAGTTCCAGTTATCACACAGCCACCACAGGTCGCTGTTTGCGTAGAAGCAATAATGAGTTAAAATCGGACTGATGAAACCACCATTGTTTCAAGGGGCTTGGGCTGCTTCATGTGGGGTTAAGGAGTACATGCAGTGTTTTTCGTTCTGCGTGGACTGCAGTCTGTCTGCAAGAACTAATAAAACAAGTGATTATGTCTCATTATGCCAATCACAGACCCTTGTCTACTTTCTTCACACTGTCCTTGAGTGGTTTGGCACCCAATTACTACATTTGTTTTGGGGGGATATGCTAGAAATACCCCCTCAATCTTTAGAAAACCACACTTTGTCTGTAGCGTCGAGTCAGAGTGACAGTGAGGAAGTGCCAGAATGGAAAGGAATTTGTTAGTGAGAAGGAGACGTCAATAACAAAAGTTAAACAGAACAATCTCACGCTGCATGGGAAAAAAAGGAAAAAGCGTTTTAAGTGGATTTTGTAACATGCTCTATTTGCAGGCCAGTTTGTAATCAAAACATCATGTATAAAACATAATTTTAATCACTAAAATGGTAATTAAGCTGGATAATGTCTGTTCCGATTTTATTTCATTTGATGCAGCCATGCAGGAAGTACCACGCAGGCTCCCAGAATGTTAACTTTGGGTATGGGTTGCGTTGAAAACTAACTTTTATTACCATATTATTCATGCCCTGGAATCAGGTGTTGAACACAGCGGTGGCAGGATGACAACATATTAAATCCGAAAGATCGATGATGCTCTGCATGGATTCAACTCCTCAAGGGGATGATTGAGCTTTGCCAAAGTTTCATGTCGAGACGGGAAACTCACACCAGGATTAGAAGTGAATACTTGATTGACTGCTGCTGACGGACATAGCCGGGGAAGTTTAGATGCCTTCCCCTCTCTCTTCCTCGCCCCGTCTCCGTCTCTCTCGGTCTCTCTCTCTCTGCCTCTCTCTCCTTCCCATTTCATTTCTGTTTTTGGTATTGATTGCCTGCTGTTTCTTGAATTATGCATTCCGCGGCTCGGTTTGGAGGGCTCCCAGGTGGGTTTGTCAAAGGAAGAAGACACATGTAGTCGGGCAGTGTGCCTGGGAGCATCAGAAATCCATACAGGTCACAATCATGTCACCCCATCAGATTTAATCAGCCAAAGCTGAATACAAGCTGGTGACAGGGTTTAGAGGTACAGTGGATGTGCCTCTGCCTCGGCTGCTCCCCCGACGCACAGGCTCTAGTTCAATACTGCTGGATGCCACTGACAGAGACTCATTATCATCTGTGTGTGGCTTGCGGCTGGGCTGAATGATGAGATGTGTGCTGGTCTGGGCCTGTGTTCGACTGCCTGTTCCCATGCCACAGTGCAATTTATGATTGATTGCTTTATCAGAGTGTATATCACCTTCTGCAGGTGTTATGCTGGATGTAGTGATGCATTGTGTTACTGCACTGTGCCTTACTCGCATGAGCAAGATTGTTTCAAAGCTTTCCAAAATGTGTACGTGAATAGATTTTTGATTAAACCATCTGTCTGGACAAGTACTGGACTCTTTAGGGTCGGGAGCAGTTAAGGCATTGCATTTTACCTCGGGGAAAACATTATGACATCATGTGTAGAATCATAACTTTGAGTCTATAGCCATGCTCAACATGCTGATGTTTAGCGGTATCATGCGGTATAATGTTTATCATTTTAGGTTAGCAAGCGAACATTTGCACTGAACACAAAGTACATTAAAGAGTAAACATTTTTGACCTGATGATAGCACGAGTTAATCACTTAAATTTAAAACCTAATTTTAATTAAATCCAATTGAGACAAAAGTGATAATGACCACCTCATGGTGGCACTGTAGGGAAAGTTGGGACTGAACCAATCGGACAGATGGAAGAATATGTGAACAAAATTCCATGGCAATCCATTTTGTAGCTAACATAATAAAAGAATATACCTCGCCCAAATTTATTTTCAAAGATGAATACATTTTAAAGTATTATATTAATAGATTCATTTTCCATATCAGATTTATTGCGCCAACAAGACAAATACCTTGCACATGTGTAAACTCTGTGATCCTTGTGTCCAAATGACATTGTAATCTATGGATGTGCAGCGGATCGTGTTGCGGTTCTGTCTCGCCGATAATCTTCCCACGGAAGGGCGAGTCTCCAAAGGAGGGAAGTGTTCCTCTTTGATGAAAACAGTCACGGAGCTCGGAGAGTTGCAAACCTAAAGAGTGAAAACACAACAGGGTCAAAAGAGCAAATCCGGCCTTCTGTTCTTGCTGCCTTCATTGTGAGGTTTGCACAAGGTAGGTGTGATTTCCTTCACACTGCCAGTGAAAAGAGGCTTGATTTTCACAGGCCAGCTGACCTGCTAAAAGCAGGTGTGTCTCAGATACTGTTTCAGACTTCTTTTCTTTCTCTCTTTCCAGTACACCTCCCAGCTGACGATACTGTCGCTTGATACCAAGTGCTTATCAGGATTTAAATAAAGGCTAATCAAGAGTTCGGCTGACTTTTTCCTTTTTTTCTTCTTCTTTGATAAAGAATCTCACCGTCTTTCAAAGAAGAAATAGTTATGGGAACATCACCTGAAAACTGACATCAATCACTCAGTTGTGCTTTTTCTCTCACTTAACCGTTTCCGTTGAGAATGTAACAATATATGAACAGAGTGATCAGCAAAAAGCGTACTCATGTTTTCCCCCTTGGGCTTTTGAGGGGAAATACCCAATCTCTTCCTGTAAAGTGATATCAGGCGAGGAAAGAACCATTTAAAGTGTTTTGTCAAGCAAAATGGGGGTCTGTTTTCAGGCCTAAAGGATTATTGTACATAAAGAAAGGGTCTCTAAACACGTGAATTTGTTTCATGGCGCATCCAAGTGCAGGAAGGGAATCAGTGCTCCTGCTGGGAAGGCAGCATGTTGCGGTTTAAGTGGGCTCGCTGGTTACATCCACATCACTTTGTCATCGTTTCCTGCCTGTTGTGACACTTTATATAAGCAGAAACAAGCCTGGGAAGGAGCCAGAGACACAACATCCTCTGCCATGGGGTGGCTCTCTCTCTGACCCGACACACCAAGTGCTCGAAATAAACCGACACACGAGCAAAGAAGAACTGAAATGTTTGTTCAGACTCTTATCTCGAGCTGTACATTTCCTTTGGGGTTGTGCAACGTGCGCTGCGTGGTTTGTGTTTGGGCCTGCAGGATGCATTATGGAGGCTTCAGGAGGACGTGCACAGCTCACTTCCCTCGACAGACTCCCAAGACGACTGTGGCGATAAAGTATAACCAGACTGTTACTTTAACCTGATTGTAAAATAGTGGCTCAGAACCGCAGTGTTTTGGAGTGTGAAAAGCTGCACTGCAACTATTGCTCACCTTGACAACTCATTTATATGTGGTCAAGTTGCCAATTATTCTTTTAAAATGAAAACACTCATTTGATTTATTTCACAAGGGAATTAACCTCTTTCACAGCTTTTATTGCATTGTGTCTTTTTCCAGAGAATTGGATTTCAAAAAATTCACTCTGGAAAATACATTTGTCAGCAGGAAAAGGGTCATCCTATGCTAGACCCTGCAGAGTAATAACAATTGTATGTAAAGTAAGATGCATATCCACATAATAATATGTCTATGTGCAACACATTGCTTGAAACAATTTCTTCAAAGCAATAGTAGTTTAGAATTTGTTCATGCTTTTTCTCACCTTCTATGAAGCCATATATCGAAACACGTAGGGGACTCAAAAGTACTAATGACATGCACTGTTTCTGATTTTGGAAAAGCATTTTTCCAGCACGATCATTTGTTATTTTGTTATCTACTAAAATATAATGAAATGTTTTTTTTCACTTTAATTTGTGAGAAATCCTTAATATTTTCTGTGTGTAAATAACAACAATTAAATATTCTTAAAAAATATATATATTTGGGAGTAAAAAATGTGAAATATGATGCACGCTGACAATAAAGATGCATGAAAAGTGATTACAAACACGTAGGAATATCTTCCATTAATTCAGTGTTCATTCCGGACAACAAAATACATTTTTTAAATCCAAAATTTGTTGTTGTGAAAAAGTGGAAGTATGAGTGCTCCTCGCCTTGTTCAATGGTGGAGGGGGTTGAATAGGCCGTATCATGTGCCCATAAAGATCCACACTAGAAAGGATTATGTAAATTACACAAGGTTAGAGTCGAGTGAGTGGATTGTTTTAAGGAAGGAAGTGTTCTGGGAATAAGCAAATATTGTGAGTCAGTAAGTAAACGAGTAAACGCCACTATTTTACATACATACATTACACATTATCGACATGGAAAAACAAGTGATAATGGGATGTCTAACCATTTGAAGAGATTAGGCCAGAAATAATTTGGGATATTTCTGATACTACATGATTATTACACAGGCCTCAGGCTGTCTGACAATGCTGGTGAACTGGATGGGAAAGGTTAACATCTGCCATAAACACTAATTCTCCTCAGAATCATTACATGTCTCATACTATTCAATCACTGCAAACTGCGTACGTCGGTTAACTTTGTGAACAAGAGTAAAAGCGCAGCACTTAAGTACAAAGCCTGTAACAGTTTGATACATACAGGCCAGGTCCTTAATGTCTTTGGCAGACATTACGGCATGTGAGCACACACACACAAGTTCACAAAGAGGAGCAGCCAGGGGACAATAACCCGTGGAGTCGCTCTGTGTCTCCATCCCCACCTACCCACGTCTCACATGACTGCTATGACCTCATTCCACCTGAGCCGAGCTCCCAGCTGCGTCCCAGAGAGCCTCCGGGCCAGGGGCGAGAGGTGCCAACCACAATCTTCCATGTCGCCAACCCCGTCTGCTGTGCCCATTGACATCACGTCACCTCCTTTACCAAACCAAACACTGGGGATGCTAAACAACCTAAAACCTACATGAAAGAGTTCCCTGGGTGCAGTTCTTCAGCACCGATTTGCTGACGCTAATGCAGGAACAGAAAAGGGTTAGTTTTAAATCAAACTCCATGCCGGAGAATATTCATGATCAGGAACTATCGGCGCCAGCTGTTATTGAGTTCAAACTGAGTAAACACGTACGTTTCTGCTTTGGAGACCTACAGGTTTCTGGGATCCACAATCTCCCAGGACCAGGACTAATTGTGCAGCACTACAAATGTTTCCCTGCAAACAGAGTTCTACTTGTGCAAACGATGGTAGTTTGAAACTGTTTACTTTGTCGGGTAAATACAACCTAGCTTTGCCTGCCCCCAATTATTCTTTATTGAACAGTAGAACTTTTAATGGCTGTACAAGACAAGAACGCTCGGCTAGATTAACTTCAGCGTTCCAAGTTAATGTTTTCTAAGTAAACATTTCCAGTTTGCTGCAGCAGTAACGTCATTGTTAGCTTTAAGATGAAATCAGCCATGACTTACACATAGAACTGACAAATTAGAGGATTCATAAACATTTACAGCCAGGGCAAAACGCCTGGTTGGAAGACTTGGAAAGGAGCGCGGACATTCTTCTGTCCACATCATGTTTCAGGTGGTGAGTAATCCTTCTGTCTCACCACTCGGTCTAGTGCAGCCACTTCAGTGAAATCACCCTTTCTTGGCGAGTGTACCTGCTCTAGAACAAGCCTCTCTCCTATTACAAAAGGCTGGTCTTAATAAGCATCCAGGCTATATCAGCGCTGTGTTCAATTTCCTCAGATCTTAAAAACACCATCGTAAAAGTAGCTGAAATTTACTGCTTTGCCCCCTCGGGTTTTCTTAAAGGGGGATTCCCTTGTGTTGGTTCTTTTACTCCTGCTAGAAATATTGCCTTGCACTCTTCATTGGGCCTGTATGGGAATTATGGAAATTCTACAGTAAGAAGTTAAGAAGCAGTGTAATTGGAGTTGGGCCAGGGTGAGACACCCCACCTCCCCCATGTCCTGCAGCATTAGAGGCCCCCGAGCCACTTTCAGATCTGTGTGCTGCTGTACATGCACGCTCTCTTAATTTGAGCAGGCTTTAGTCCAAAACCTTTTTTTTTCACTCCATGAGAGTGAAAATGCACCTGCTATGTGCAGTTCAGGCAAATTCAAGAGGTGTCATACTAAATTGTACACACCGTTCAGTGGTGGTGAACAATCACACCTCAAGGTATATTTAGGAGGTGTTCTGATGCCTTCATCATATTTATTCAATTCAGTTTATTTTATTGTATATTATATATATATCCTTAGATGTATATTACATCGAATGTTGTTTTTTCTGAGCTCTTTGGACTTTTTTGCTTTCAATATCTGTCCATTCAATATGAAGCCACGACCAGCAGCAAGTTCACAAGCGAACTACCTTAGACATGGATGTATAAATAGAACTGTCAACAGCATTGATTCATTCTCAAGTTGTTCAGTGGACTGCCGAGTGCACGAGCGTTTCCTCTAACCCCGCCCCTCCCAATTGCTCATTCTCGCGGTCCTATTTTTTCACCTTTGTTGTTGTTGTTGTTGTTGTATGGATTAGAGGTGCTAAACGTGAGATTAGGAGCATTTCTGTGGTCTCGAGACGCCTCTCACCATGGCAACGGCAGTGCTAACTGAGCTGTTTCCACCTGCTCCCGTTCTTTATGCTAACCTAACCGGGTTCTGGCTGGAGCTTCATATGTAAGTGGTTGTTTCAAAATGTAGTGTGGCTTTTGAAATTGTCGTAATAGTTAATCAGGTCAAGGCAGGGATGGATTAACCAACGGGCCTACCGGGCCCAGGCCCAGGGGCCCATGAGCTCAGGGGGCCCCTGGGCCTGAGCCTCCGCGCGTGACGTCGCTGTGATTAACATTGTATTGATATGAATATGATGATATGATACGATGCGCCGTAGCCGGTATATGCTAGGCTTAAGTCATTCATGTCAGTAACAGGGCCCCAATAGTCCTACTCAGGGATGGATTACCGAACGAGCCGACCGGCACCAGGGGCCCGTGAGCTCAGGGGGCCCCTAAGCCAGAGCCTCTGCATGAAGTCGCTTTTATTAACTTTGTATTACTATTGATATGATGATATGACACGATGCGCCATAGCCGGTAGGCCTATATGCTAGGCTTAAGTCATTCATGTCATGGTCATATAATTCGCGTTATGTTGTCTGCTCAGCTCCGGTATCGTTGTTCCATACGGACTGTTTTGTTAGCGATGTTTAAAAAATATTTTTTTCTTTTTTACATTTGTTGGTCTTTTTTTGTTTTGTTGCGGGGGGGGGGGCTTGACACGTCACAAGTCACGGCCCGAGTCAAGTCCGGCCGGGGGCATCTCGCCGGCGTCGCGTCTCGCCGGCGTCCCGACCGGCGCCTCGCCGCATCGCGTCTCGACATCGCCTCGCTGCCCCCCATGTGTATATATATATACTGTATTTAATTCCTTTTTTATTCATTTCATTTGTTTTATATTATTTCTTTTTTTCACTTTAGAATTAAGCCATTCTATGAATCGGCCAAACCTCCCTTCCCAGGGGGGGGTGTGAGGGATTCTTATGGCAGAGACACACGAGGTGAATCAAACCGACCCCCCCCCCCACACCTGCAGAAGGTGTAGGCGATTCTACACCCGGGAAAGTTTAGGAAATTTGCCTACAAACCCCCCCACGTGTGTGGGCAATGGCCGACACTCAGGGGAGGGCAGGCAAATCCCTAGAACTTTCTCCTACTGCCTCCTACGGACTCACAGATCCGTGCCGCCTGCTAGAAATCACTAGTATTACATAGTCTGATTCGCTGCTCCGTGACGTCACAGGCGACTTCAAAGCACAGAACCAGTTAGAACTGGTGGGTTGAGTGATGTCACAATGCTCGCTTCAAAGACGTCTCTATGGTAGTTCCGATGCGATATATCTTTGGCCACAAGTCTTTGGGGGCGCTGTTTCCCCCCTGGACACGAGGCAAAGAGACCCGTATGTTCCCCTTTGAGTGAGAGACGACCAGTGTTGCCAGGTCCGCGGTTTTCCCGCGGAATTGGGCTACTTTTGAAGTGTTGCCGCGGGTTGAATTTTTTGTCCGCTGGTTCGGTCCTCGCTCATCTGCGCCGGCCGGGGACGTCTCGCCGACGTCGTGTCTCGCCGGCATCGCGTCTCGCCGGCATCGCGTCTCGCTGCCCCCCCCCCATATGTATATATATATATATATATACTGTATTTAATTCCTTTTTTATTCATTTCATTTGTTTTATATTATTTCTTTTTTTCATTTTAGAATTAAGCCATTCTGTGAATCGGCCAAACCTCCCTTCCCAGGGGAGGGGTGTGAGCAGGGATGGATTAACCAACGGGCCTACCGGGCCCAGGCCCAGGGGCCCATGAGCTCAGGGGGCCCCTGGGCCTGAGCCTCCGCGTGACGTCGCTGTGATTAACATTGTATTGATATGAATATGATGATATGACACGATGCGCCGTATGCCGGTATATGCTAGGCTTAAGTCATTCATGTCAGTAACAGGGCCCCAATAGTCCTACTGAGGGATGGATTACCGAACGAGCCTACCGGCACCAGGGGCCCGTGAGCTCAGGGGGCCCATGAGCTCAGGGGGCCCGTGAGCTCAGGGGGCCCCTGGGCCTGAGCCTCCTCGCGTGACGTCGCTGTTATTAACATTGTATTGATATGAATATGATGATATGACACGATGCGCCGTAGCCGGTATATGCTGGGCTTAAGTCATTCATGTCAGTAACAGGGCCCCAATAGTCCTACTGAGGGATGGATTACCGAACGAGCCTACCGGCACCAGGGGCCCGTGAGCTCAGGGGGCCCCTAATCCAGAGCCTCTGCGTGAAGTAGCTGTTATTAACTTTGTATTGATATGATGATATGACACGATGCGCCATAGCCGGTATATGCTAGGCTTAAGTCATTCATGTCATGGTCATATAATTCGCGTTATGTTGTCTGCTCAGCTCCGGTATCGTTGTTCCATACGGACTGTTTTGTTAGCGATGTAAAAAAAAAAATTATATTTAAATATTTTTTTTTGACTTTTTTTTTTTTGGGGGGGGGGCCTTGACACGTCCAGGCCCAGCGGCCCGTGGTTTCTTAATCCGTCCATGGGTCAAGGTCCTAAAGTAGCAGTTCTGGAGCTTTTGATTGTATCAAATATATTTTCAATTCAATTAAATTTCAATTCAATTCAGTTTATTGTGAAATGTATCACATCGATATAGTTATAATTAAGCAATAATGTACGAGAGGCAGTACTTTGTCGTCAATAATTTTCGGTCCAAGGGTGTTGTTAGACAAACCCTTGAAAAACACATTATTGACGACAAAGTACTGCCGCGAGTACCTTATTGCTCTTGTAATATGGTTGTGTACAACATTATAAAGAGTAGCTTTTCAGCACAAAATAGTTGTGGCCACCAAACGTTGTGTATCGCATTTCAGTAGCCGAGAGAAAATAGTTCCAGTCTGTTTGTCTGTTCCAGCCGGGAAGTCTGAATCTGTGAATATCTTTCCAACTTTCCCGAACTTTGTTTTGCCGTGTCCCTGACGTCTACGGGTTTTTACAATGTGGGAAAAAAAATCAGTTGCGGACGTGAACGTGCTTCATCAAACACCGGCACCGACTCAACGTTCAGACGTAACTGCCGATCCATAGTGGTCACCCTTTCCATTGCAATAGAAATCCCGAAGTATTTAATTCATATCGTCTCTGGTTCTGGTCTTCAGGTCTACAGTTTTCTCCCCGCACCAGTTGGTGAAGCAGTTCATTTCCCACTTTGTTTGACTGACAGTTTTTTTCATTGCGCAACATTTCATAGGTCTCACTTTCTTTTTTATCTATGGAGCATGTCGTCCACCTGAAGTATCCTCTTGGCTAGCCACTCATCTAAAGTCATCCCCCCAAAATATAAAAGTTCACAGGAAACATGTTTGTAGCTGTCGAGCTTGAACTGACAACTAACGGTCGCGCAAAATCCACCGTTGTTATTTTGAGTGCGTACTGATATGGAACACTCAGATAAATGTAAACAGTTGTCGGACATTATGGCTGAATAAAGTTCACCTCATGACTCAATCTCAACCAATCAGAATGCTTGATTTTATCTACCCGTATTATAACAATAAATATAATCGTAAATACACGTTTTAAAATCTTGTGCTGCAGTTAAAACCTTTTATGAAGCTTAGTTTAGCCCAATCACTGCATCATATATTTGTAAACGCCTCATAACCAAGCTCCACATATTTGCATCACATCATCATAGAGTTTAAAATCTGCAAATTGCACAGAAATAGAAGATACATGTTTCACTGATGTGAAACGAGTTTCGAGGTCATGACAGCTGTGTGTTCGCCCTTCTACATTGGTGGTTGGAGCCGTTCCGCGATAAAGCAAAATGACATGAAGCTGAGAATGCAGGAGCTAAATGCCCCTCTGGCTGTCATGATTCATGCTATCGCTGATCATGATGCAATAGCCTGCAAAGTGAACTCCTGCAGCAGATCATTACAGCGGTGGAGTACAGTGGAGTACATTCTCATGACCTGCAGGATTCTGTCCATGTGAATTTGGCTCTACAGAAGATGATAGCGGCTTCATTCCCCACCGATCACTGCAACTGGAGATGCAGTTTGACGTTGAAAAGCTCTCACTCTACTCTACGGCTTCACTCAACTCACTCAAAGAATTAGCTCGTCGAGCCAATAAGCCACAGCGAAGGTTGAATGAAGGTTGAAGATTGTTGGAGGGGTGAGTCGTGTGCGTAAAGATAAAAAATCAAGGCTTTACGCTGACTGACAGTGACGCTGTAAGCCATTTTGGCCAAGAAAATGGGAAGATAAGACAAGCGTCATCACAGCCTGTCAATCAGAGACGGTTTCTCAGGTAAGTCTACTGAAGTGGTGATGGTGTCTCTGGGAGTGCTGTGTTACAGGACAGTGCTTGTTGTAGACACACATCAGTACCGAAAATGATCATGGTGACTATGTCCATATATAGACTTAAATTGTGTTGATAAAAGTCTGTCAATTCTCCCAAAAACGAGCATTGGCACTGATTATGATATGGGCAGATATTATAGTCAGAATAAACTTTATTGGCCAAGTTGAAACACACAAGTAAGAAAACCAGAGTGCCAAGAATATACACTACCGTTCAAAAGTTTGGGATCACTTAGAAATGACTTTATTTTTCAAAGAAAAGCACTTTTTTTCAATAAAGATAACATTAAATTAATCAGAAATACACTCTCTACATTGTTAATGTGGTAAATGACTATTCTAGGTGGAAACGTCTGGTTTCTAATGAAATATCTCCATAGGTGTATAGAGGCCCATTTCCATCAACGATCACTCCACACTAATGTCTGATTAGAAAACCTGTGCAATTATGTTAGCACAGCTGAAGATATGCTGGTGATATAAGCTATACAACTGGCCTTCCTTTGAGCTTGAAGTTTGTAGAACAAAATTAATACTTCAAATATTAATCATTATTTCTAACCTTGTCAATGTCTTGACTATATTTTATATTCATTTGATAAATAAAAGTGTGATTTTTTTATGGAAGACACGAAATTGTCTGGGTGATCCCAAACTTTTGAACGGTAGTGTATATTTTCCCGATGATATCTCCTAGACTCGAGAGTCCGGGGTTACGGCTATCAGTATTATGTAGTTGGGTTTAGGTCACAAAAGCATTTTGGATCAGACTGGAGGAAGAGTTTGAGTTCAATATAAAAACCCTGTCTGTTGCTTCAGGCACTGCAATATTAAACCAAGACCACAACCTTTCCCTGACCTTGAGGTGCTGTTGGTAACTTAATGAGTCGTCGACATATAGGCCAGAAGGACTGGAACATCACATCTCTTTGTAAGCTTCCCTTTTGTCCTTGGTTTCTTCCATTTGCGCGTTTTTGGTGTCATTCTTAGTGGCTGATTTTCTTCATTTCATTACGACCTGAAACTTCCTCTCAAAGTTGTGTTCATATATTGATTGACCTATTGATTGAAATAGTGTTTACATATAGCATGCTGTAGTTTGGCTTTCTTGAAGAAATTGTTCTTTCTCGATTATTGTTCTGAGTTTGTACTCATGGTTGAATGCACTTATTGTAAATCGGATTGGATAAAAGCGTTAGCTAAATGACATGTTATGTAATGTAAAGTAATTGTAGCACTAGAAGAAGCCACTTATACAGAGTATGGACTCGTGGATAGTGGTCATGATATAATACACATTTTAAAGGATATAAATGTATTTTAAAAGGCATTGTGAATATCCAAACATCTTACAGAACAAGGTTTATCATGCAGATATTGTTGTTGGGTATGAATGATTCACTGTAGCCTGTATAGGCAATCTGCTCCTTGCCATTCACTGTTATTTAGCAAGCAATCCCAAAACATTTATTTGTCCCCACCCAGTAAAATTGGGATATTTCCATCTCCAGATAAACATTTGTATAACTGAAGCTACAAATATTTAATTACAGGGGTTTTGGCACAAACAATTACTGAAGCAAACATTACGGATGTTCCTGCGGAAAAGGCATTCACAGCAGAGTTTGGGGATATGACTCAGGTATTGAGTTACTTTGAGAATTAAAATAAGTGAATACAATAGAAGACAATGTCACATCTGTTATTGTGCACACGTTTCAGATTGCCAGCTCACTCTCATATACTTATAGAATTATTTTTGAAATTCCTACCGAGGGGACTGCAAGCAAAATAAAGCACCATCAGTCGTGTTAACTTCTGTACAGCCTTCCAACCACCGGACTGAATGTGAAAGGATGAATAGATGTCAGAGCTTCTTTTTTTAACCAGCTGAACTTTTACTTCTGGAGAAACGGGATATTGGAGCCAGGGCGAGGGCCCCCCGTCCATCACGGATCTACCGTTGTAAAGAAACCCCTCACTACCAATCACACACGCGCACCAGTGAGCCGCTCGGGAGAGGATGCTGGTGCTCTTTGTTCCTCGCAGCACGGGCAAACAACCGACCTGTGTCTCTTTCACGACAGCCTCCCTTCCAGGGAGCAGTTACTCCAGCAAGTGACTTTTCTTTCCGGTCGTTTTGCGGGAATAGCGGCACACAGATGCCAAAACTTGGCAGTGAGCGGGAGGGCTGTTATTCCTAGCAACCGCCTGAGATGCTCACGGCATTAGTCAGAGATTTGGATGCATGTGAAGCCCAGAGTGGGATAACTCAGCCTTTTCTTTGAGGAATTCAATACATATCACCGTGATTTAATCCCTCAATACCACTTGATTTGTAATGAAAGACATTTCAAGACCATGATTAAAACAAACCAAGACCTATTGATTGGTTCCGTCAATATGTTCTTACATATAATGTACACGGGCAGCGATCAGGTATTATCAGACATAGCACTTCCATTAAGCCCCAAACAAATTATATTTCTCTCAGAACTGAATTGAATTGAATTGAATTTCGACAGTTTATTGACTTTCCAGAAACACAATAATTTGCAGGCTGCTGGTAAAACAGGCAGAGCCGTGGTTAGTCTTTCAACAGCTCTTCAAGTCAGCCGACGAGCACGATGCAGAGCGTCTAATGTTATAACTTATTAACGCACAATGTCTATAAGAATCAGTCCTTTTTTTTAAATGATGGTTGTTGAACGTATTTTAGGAAACGTATGTCCACCATGTTAACCTCCAAGCAATGAATCACTATTTATACATATCCTATGTCTTTTTGAGATTAGGTGTTTCCTGGTTGTGTTGCTTTATTGGCAACACAATGAATACATGAAGAAAACAATGTTTGTAAAGGATGAAAATACAAATGGTTCATCTCCAACAGAGCTTGGAGCAGTGAACATGTATGTGTCATAAAATGTTGAGGAAAGTACTGTGAGTTTTGAAAGAGGCCACGAACACCATCCATCATACTCGTCCTCAGCGCTGATAAGCAGTGCGACGGCGCACCCTCTGCGACATTCATCATCATAGAGTCCGAAATATTTGTATTTTAAAATTCCTCCACAGCGATTTAAGTCACAGCGTAACCTAATACTCATGTTATATGCTGCTGGTGTGGAGCAGAGGGAAGTGGCGGAGCCTGTCCTTTGGCAGTAAACTCTGGAGAGAAGGCTTTACCATTGATTTACAGTCTGTTTGACCCCATTAGGTCCATGGGCACCTTTGTATTCACAGCTCTGGGGAACGCGTGTGTGTGTGTGTGTGTGTGTCAGGGTATATATGTGTGTTTATGTATTGCAGAAAGATGGAAAGAATGAAAGAAAGAGTGGGGGATGTGGAGGTGCTTCCAAGGCCACTGCAGCGCAGGGTTCTGAGCATTGCATCAGGCCCATGTTTATTTCATAAACATTCTCCCCAGCTGTCAGTCTGGGAGACATAGCATGCGCTCTCCATCCTCCCCCCACCCCCACCTCAGCTACCCATCGGGGTAAATAAGCAGCAACACACCTGCACAACTGGCATCCTTGCATGAGATGGGAAAGCCTGCCTAATAATAAACAGCCGCTTTGAGCTGAAGCTGGTGTTAGAATTTGTGTTTCAGATAAAGATTTTCCGTCTTTTCTCAATTTACAGGACTTAGCCGTAAAATCAAAATTTTCCATATTTGAAATGTAGCCGAAGATGTATTATCAGAGGCAAAGAGGAGAGCGCTCATGTCCAGATGAAAGGTCAAAGGTCTGCGTTAGCCCTAATATTACAGCTAAACATCAATCAGCAGGGCTGTACTTCACTCCGCTCTCCTTGGTATGTAGTGATGAGAGACGTGTGACTGGGGCGGATGTAGAGGTCTCAAAGTCCCCACCAACTCCCCGTCCCCTGGGTCCCACCACCCTCTGCACTTATGCGGAAAAACTCCAAAAAACAAACGCTTGGATCTTCGCCTCGGGACCATAAGACCAATTGACTGTGCATCCAATGTATTTATGCGGAGCGAGGCATACGTTCGTGCCCCCGCCACAAGTGTTATTATGACATATCTGCCTTCTGCACAGTGTGTGTGTGTGTGTGTGTAATTTAGACTGGGCTGATTCCTCTGCGCTACCTGCTGGTCTTATGTAAATAGAGCTGTCAGCCACTTGTTATGGACGGGCTGGGAGTCATCAGGAGGCCCTGGCATCCACTGGGTCCACGGCCTCCATGTGATTCATAGCTGGTTGGGGAACAGAGGAGGGGAAGTTCACGTCTGCCCAAGTCCAAATGGTGAAGGAGGGAGAAGGAGGTGGGAGGGGGTTATAGAGAAGTGGAAGGTCGAGGGGAAAATGAAAATATTGTGGCGGTTAGGGTGCGAGGGAGGGCCGGGCTCGAGTGATGAAGGATGATGGAGCGAGGAGACACTTTGGGGTGGATTGGACGGTTTGTAAGGAGACAAGCGCTGCAGAGTAGTTTGGGTACGTTGAGCTTTAAGATGAACTCAACATGGTTTGGGTTTCCCCCGGCTGTCTCGCTCTCCTCCTCCACTCAGTCACTGTCACTCCGGTTTATCCCTCCTGCACTATTGGCCTCATTATTTTTCTCTTCCTGCATCTCTCCCTTTCCCTCCCCTCCCCCGCTCACCACATTGATTGGCATGAACCAATTTCTAAAACTTTAATTTCCACTAAATCCCAAGGAGCACACCGCCTCCAACTATTCTTATGTTCGACTCCAGTAGTGCAGCGAAGACTCGTAATGATAGAGGAATCCGTGGCGTTATTTGAATATTCGAAACATCAGCTGGAGGTGAAGTTGGGCACCGTTGCTCAACATCCCCTTATTTGCTGGATTTCTACTTTTTGGAACCTAAATTATGAACTACCATACCCAGAAAATTAATAAATAATGAACCCTTTTGGATTAAAATAATCGAATATCAAGCATTCTTTACCAACAGTATCCCCTGGCAGCTGTGGTATTGTTGTTAACCGCCATAAATCTGCTGGGTAGGAAATGGAACCTACTGAGTGTTATTATGCATGACCACATATGATTTTCACAGGAACTTTGGAGTTGTTCTTACTACTTATTCTCATACTTCCATTATTCAAACCGCTTAACCTTTTTTTATGGTCGCGGGGCGCTGGAGCCGAAGGCAGGGTACACCCTGGACAGGTCACCAGTCCATCTCAGGGCACTTATAGAGACAGACAACCATTTACACCTACGGGCAATTTAGAGTTCAATTAACCTGCATATCTTTGGGAGGAAGGCAGAGAACCCAGAGGGAACCCCTGCTGCCACGGGGAGAACATACAAACTCCACACAGAAAGACCGCCCAGACCAGGAACCGAGCCCGTGGCCCTCTCACTGAGAGGCTACAGTGCTAGCCACTACACCACCGTGAAGCCCTTGTCGTATTATCATACTTGTCTCCCACAAAATAGTTTCTATTTTGCTTCGAGGAAATTATTTTTGCACAGAAATTATAGAAAGGACATTAAGTCAAAGAGTCAAGTAGTTCTCCCACGTATTGATACATTTGATACACATGATGGCTGCGGTCCATCAGGACAAAGACCTCCCGCCACACCAAGAGTTTTTTCCCGTCGGCAGTTGGGCTCATCAATGGAGCCCGGGTCCCCCACTGACTGACTGTCACCCCCAGGACTACCTCCTCTTCTTCCTCTCTCCTTCTTCTTCTTCTTCTTCTTCTTCCTCCTTCTTCTTCTTCCTTCCTGGAGGCCTCCTCCACACACATGTCACTTTAACATGCACTTTAACTGGAGGCCTCCTCCACACACATGCCACTTTAATATGCACTTTAACTTAAACACACGGCACATGTAACATACACTTTTAACTTAAACACACATCACTTGAAACACACACCTAAACACTTTAACATTATTTGTTGTCCGAGCACTTTATCTTTATCTTATACTTAAGTTCACTGTTGCTGTCGCGTTGATTGTTGTTTGTCATGTCTAAATGTTGCACCTTCCGCCAAAAAAAATTCCTCTTTTGTGTCAACATTCCTGGCAATAAAACTGTTTCTGATTCTGATTCTGATTTAGGTTAAAAACACATGGTCCAACCTGGACCAAGAAATATTTTTAAGAAAGTTCTGAAAAATAAATGCACTTATGAGCCCAGTGTATGTCACCTGTCCTACATCTTAGTTAGCAGTTAGCTGGTGAACATGGTATAGTTGGAGGGGTTGGAATAGACCCAAACAGAGCTAAACGGGGAGTGAATCTTTTATTTACCCGTCTTCTGTTGACAGAACCATGACTCAAAATCAAAGCTACCGTTACTCTGCAGTGCACTGGATGTGTAAATAGGGAACAATTTGCGTTTGTAACTTTATAGAATAATTTTAAAAAGTGTTCAATATAGTTGTGCTTGTTGGGGTGCTCCCCTCATGGCAAAAACAACAACAATGTTGAATACTAACCAACAGCTAACGACCAAAATTCTTCACCATTTTGAATACGACCTTCTATTGGCGTTTCAAGCAAGAGAAAATGTATGCGTCTGCCTTGACCTTGAATCATTATCATTTCCTCTGATGACTATCAGCATTTCAATTATATCTTTTTGTATATTCAATTTGGCATGATGGTCAAAACAACTCACTTTATCGCCTCAGATAGAATTAAGTCTCCAAACCAGCTCAGAAACTCGACTGTTGCTGATTATACCCCATGATGATGAAAATAAAACTTCATGTTCAGACTGTGTGTGCGTGCGTCTGCGTGTGTGATAGAGATTGTGTGTGTGTGTGTGGGGGGGGGGGATGTGTGTGAGTGTGCATGTGTGTGTATGTGGGTGGAGATACCAGATACCGCTCAAATTGATTCATCTCATGCTGAAATGAAGACGGCGATAATCTCTCAGTCTCTTCAATTGAGCTTTTCTTTTTTGATGGCGTGTGACTGAGCGCCGCTGCTCATTGATTGGAATGCGAAAGTGCGCGTGCGTCGGAGCTCAAAAGAGCGATGATTGTGCAAAAGAAGGGGTTTATCTGGCTCGTGTTGAAGTGTTTGTTGGGCTGATAACTGCGTCAGATTCTCTGTTGTCATCCCACCTCTTTGGAACCTCGGTTTCTGAAGTGGGAAATAAAAGCGAAGATGTCAGATGTGGCCTTGAAGACGTTTGCTGACGTGATGAAAAAACAAGGCCTTGGGGGGAAATTCACAACATTAATAATCACATTAGAATGTGAGTGGTACATGTCAGCTAAGTCTCTGGAGATGGCTGTTTTTTCTTTTTTTAAAGCTGTATTTATTTGTTTCCTTCTCTTTCTCTTTGGGAAACTCACCACCTTGACTACTTCCACTGTCTCCTTCAGATCAGTCTTATACAGTAGCGGAATAAATTTGGATTAATTGCAGCCCTGGTGCCAGTGAGCTCCGCTAAGCTCGGCTCGGCGACTGCTGGGATGTGAGCCGAGAAATCATCTGCCACCTCTTCCCTGCACCGCATATCCCTCGTCATTGCAGTCTTGCCCGCTAAAACAGAGGTAATTAAATCTCCCTGCTCTCATTAAAAATACAGCTGTCTGCCACCGAGCACCACCGAGCAAATGTAAATTATCATGTCATGGTGCTGAGAGAGAGAGAGAGAGAGACTGCCCCTGCCAGCGCTGTGCAGAATAGCTGATTCCCTTTAAATAACTGTCCTTTTGTTTCCTGCCAAATTACATAGGAAATGGCCCGTGTGTTATATAATTTGCGGATTAGGTGCAGTCATGGGTCTCTCGCTTACTGCTGGGAATAGTGTGGTTATTGAGGTGTCTCTCTTTTTTTTTAGAAGGGAAAAGGTATACGGTGGGATTGGGAGATGATAAATGATTTTTAATTGTCTTTTTCCTATTAAAAAGCTCAGATGCTACTCCAAGATAAGCAGTCAGGAAACTTTCGGCGAGGTTAACCACTAGTTGACACGCCATGCACATTTCCTCTCCATTAAGAAGAAGAATGGTTTTGCTGATTTATAAAGATTGAATTAAATGAAATACTGTACGCCCTGCCGGAAGTGTGATGCGCAGAGTGAGGGAGGGAGTCAGGCACTTGGATTGACTGACCTTTAATGATGAATACTCCTTATGAGGTTTCACACAGCTGTTGTAGTCTGAAGACTAAGCATAAGAAACTTAAGAGCGTGGAAGCTAAGACATTTATTACGAATAAGATACAAAGATAATTATTTCCAATTATATTATTTTACCAATAATATTTACCGAACAATAGACTGAAAATGTAGCATTTTCTGCGTCATGGTTTGCATTGCGTACGTCATGTCAAGTAAAAACAGTTCAATCTTTGAAAGCAATACATTGTAAGTTATTGCAATATTTCTTATTGATTATATTGGAACTAACTTGGAGGAAATACAGAAAACTAAAAAGTCCAAATGAAACTATGTTGCAATTTGTAAGCATCGTTATTCTTTTTGCATCGTCAGTGTGGACGACACTGACGATGCACGCTGGATTCAACCTGCCACAAGGAGAAAATGCATGCATGTGTGTAGTGCAGTGTTATTGTTATTTATTTGACCTCTAAAATAACATCAATCATATTGTTCACTGTTTGTGCCAACAACAAAGCTGGCTTTTATTGTGAAGGGGTCACGTCAAACCAGCTTTCCTATTTGCATAACATTAAGTGTCCTCGATTTGCCATACTATGAACTATTCATACACTCTGTCACATTCATTGAATGTATTTAATCTCTAAATCTGTCCTTCTGTACACATGACATCTATTGCACCTGTCCATCCTGGAGAGGGATCCTCCTCTGTTGCTCTCCTGAAGGTTTCTTCCCTTTTTTCCCCCTGAAGGGTTATTTGGGAGTTTTTCCTGATCCAATGCGAGGTTTTGGGGCAGGGATGTCTGTGTACAGATTGTAAAGCACTCCGAGACAAATTTGTAATTTGTGAAATTGGGCTATACAAATAAACTGAATTGAATAACATGTACCAAACTGGAGTTGCAATATGCATAAAGATGTGGAAATAATTAACTGTAATAATGTAAAAACATTGAAACACATTATCACTGATTGGAATCCAATTCTTTAAAGCTTCCTCTAACATGACCAAGCTGTCCGGTAATAGGGTTGGTCATGGTGCCATTTCATGAAACGCTCACATTTATTTGATTTAGACAAACAAATCCTAATCTTTACAGGAAACTGTTTTCCTCATTTTCAATGAGATACTCTGCCTGTTTATCATTATGTCTGACAAGGGGATTGATAAGAATATGCACCGGCTTAAAAAAAACACCTAAAAAACACCTCCAAGTCTGTTGCGTCATGACGAGTCTGTGAATGTATTTACTTGGCCTCGGGTAGATTTAAGATTGTGTGACAAAAGAAAGAAACAGTATGGCACGGGAAAACATGCACACACAAAAAAAAGTGAATGACAGTCGTGCAGAGGCAAGGAGTACAGTCGGGGCCTTTTCCCACGAGTGCTGCGATTCACGAGGGAATACGATTCTTACTGCACAAAGCCACTCTGGTCAAATAAGGAGATTTCATTGGCTATCGCTGGCATTGAATCAGAAACAGAGATGCTGAGAGTTGCAGAGCTCTTGCGGTACATTTTGAGATTTCATTTCACTTTCATGGCAGGGGCATGGGGTCTGAAGATGTGCCTCCCCCTACTGTCAATCATCCAGGCAAACACACCGAGGCAGAACTATAATTCAACTACAGGGGAGCTCATACAATTCATATGGGCCGGTGTTTTATTTTCTTCCCCCTCCGCCCCTTCTTTTTTGGGAGCTTGGCATGTTGCATGTACTCTTTAATTTTCACAGCCAAAGCTTGCACCTGACATCTTGACCACCCAGCTGTACCCTCCCTTAGATAGTAGAGCAGCAATGGTTGCAGTACCGACATACCACAATTTAATTCTCTCAAAGATTTACAGAGAGGGGGAAAAAATAAAAATAAAGGACAGAATGAAGAAGTGTTCGTTCAGCTGTCCTCAATTTGTCCACTTCTCCCTCGGGTTTCAAAGCATGTGAGGCCGCTGCAAAAAAACAAAAGATCCTTCAACATATTTCCCCATTTGAAGCTGTCACCGAACTCCCGTGACAAATCATCATGTTCATGGCGGCCCTGTGTGTTGGACTTGCTAAAAGACATTTCAACTTAAAGGAGTGAGACACGCGGTGTTAACAAAGTCAAATGTAGAAAGGAGGATCAGCAGGAGACAATGTGTAGATTCTCTCAAGTGCAAAAGCAGACACTCAGGTGAAACTCGAGAGTGTCAGCATTTCTTTTTAGGTTGCACTGCAAAACAGGAAATGAAGTAGAACATTATGTCAGTGGTTTATAGGTGTCAGCATTTGGATAAGTATCAATTGAATTTGGGGAGTATTAACTGGAGGCCGACTTTTCTCTCATCTGTTTTTCCCCTAGCTGCTCTTTTTTTCTCCCCCTCCTCTGAGTGGAGAGTATGAATAGTTTTTGTTCCTGCTTGGGTTTCATCAGGGTGGTGCTGGTGAGGTGAGAGGCAACACCGCGGCCACACACTTTGCTTTCTAAACAGCACTGCAGAGCGCATGACATGAAGAGCTCCCAGCTAAATTACAGGAGCATGTCCCCAAGAACCTACCACAGACCAAGTTATTTTTAAGTCCTGAAACCAATGTTCTAGTGCCATTGTACTCAAGCATGACACCAAAAAAGCCACCAGTATGGGCTCCCTCCGCCTTCAGGGAGGTGACTTATGCCGAAGACGGACACACTGCAGGGCATGTGTAAAATGTCTTCATCGTGAAATGAGTGATAACTAAACAAGTTACTTTCGGTTAAAAAAGTGATGTGGACGATGCAGTGCGGCCATGTGGCCGTGTAGCTAACGCTAACGCCAGCTAGGCAGCAGTCTGCAGGTGTCAGGCTGACGCCAGGAGACGAACACAAGGAGCAGATACATCAGTGTGATGTGACTTTTCTGCTCTATTTGGGATGAATAATTGTAAACCACGACTTGGAGCATCTGGGGCTGACAGTCCATAAGTGTGTTGGATAAACAGTATTTTTTTTTTAAATGCATAACAATAACAATCACGTTTAAGTTTCACTGCACTTCAAAGATAAAGAAAATGTGATTATTATTATGACGTGGCTTTTTTGGTGGGGCAATCATATTGCTTAGCCTTGCCTCAAGTTAATGAATTAAAATAGCCATCTTGCTGTGATTATGAGAGTTACTATTCCCAGTTGAGAGTGACATTACAAAAACAGCATCTTTGACTTTTAAAGGTTCAGACTACAGCTGGGGGGGGGGGGGTCATCAATGAGAGATGCATTACATACAAAACTGGTGTATGAATCAAAATAGGATCAGTTTTCATGTTTTGGTTCACTTATTTTGTGAACACATCTATCTATCTGTCATATTAAACCAGTGTTAATGCAAGGATATTCTAGTGACGTTGTGTCAATATGCTCTCGTTACACAAGTAGAGTCTCATCAGAGTAAAATTCCATCTTCGCAGGAAGTTAGGTTTTGGCAACAAAACCACTTAGTTCGATAAAAAAAATGTAAAGACTAAAGACGTGACTAGCGAGTGACAAAATGTCGACATTTACTTAGTTTCACACAGGACATGAACAGCGGCCTCCTTGGTGAAATACCTGTTTGTGTCACCCATCCTTCAGCCCTGACTATCTCACCCATTATTCCACCTCAGTTGCTCTGAGCGTGTAATAAGGACGCAGGTGGTTTAACATTGGAGTTAGATGAAAGCTTGTTCCGTCGCATTCAGACGCTAAAGACTGCGTCCGTGCGCAGCTGTCAAGACGCCGAGCCGAGCTGCAGTATGCGACGCATTGGGAATGACACAGGAAGGGGAACATCTGAACTGGGGCTCTTGCAGCACAATCCAATATTCTCGCTCGTCAAAGAAGTTGAAGTCCTGCACTGAACGAGCAGGAGGATCTCGTGCAGGTACATACACGCGTGTTCAAAATGCATTTCATCACATCCCTTCCTTCAGATGTGGGTCTGGGAGGCTTTTTTTCCACGAGGCCGGCTGCCGTACATAGAGATCTGGAACATATAAGCGGGAAGTTGGTTTATGTTTTGCACATTGGTTGCCGTAGAACCCTCATTTTTACTTGTCATGAGCGATCTCCCTTCAATTACCATTATGAGGGCACGATGATATCCAGGCATTATACGCTGCGCTTAGGTGCAGGCAAATCGTGTGAGCATCAGTGTTTGATGATGGAGCACTTTGATTAATCAGCGGAGGCTAGTGGGGAGACTCCCCGGCAGGAATGAGTATCCAGGGAGGCATCTTGAAAGGCAAGTGGTTTCACTTCAATGCCCCCGACTTCCGTCGAAAAAAGGAGGCAGGAAAACGACAATCAGCACTTTATCTCCCTTTCAGACCTGGCTTCCGCTCGCAGAGGAGAAAAGCAGGTGCCAGGTGTTCAGAGAGCCAGAGCGATATGGACGTGATGCTCTAGAGCTGACCCCGCTGAACTCTGTCTTCATGAAAAGCCCCAGAAAGTCTCCTTTATGATCACAGCGCTCAGAGAGAGGCGATGGGGGCGAGTCCTTTGAAGGCCCCTTCAGTCTGCTCCCGTCGGAAGCTCGCAGGTACGTTTTCATAATAACTCCCAAATTCAAAAAGCAGGTTGTCGCCACAAATCGTTTAGCTGAGGTATGCACGACAATTGTGTCGCCTGTTTCTTTCGTGAACATGCTCCCCAAACTGCCACAAGTAGTACATCATAAAAGGAAAGTGTTACAACTCGGCAGCTTCAAGTTCATTCTCTTTCTCTGCTGACCTTTTTTCCTTTTTGTTTTTTTAACTCTCACATGTAAAATGCCACGACTGAAAGCAACGTATCACTCTCCAAGGTGAAAGTTGTTTTTTTAACACAAGCCAAGTTTGTTTTTTCTTGCTTCTTTTCTTATTTCCCCAGTAAAAAAAAAAAAAAGCAGCTCCAGTGTTCAAACGAGCGGAAAACAAGCGGCTGTACTTTGGCAAACCAAGTAATTTCGCAACGTATTCATCCAAACAAAGTTTGGTCCAACAGCATCCCACTGTGGCTTCCCAATGGTTTCTGCATCATCCACCTCGAGCCCTACAATAACACTGGGAGCCTCGGGGCTATTTTCAGATTGCCCAGCTTTCCTTGCAGGGATACAACACTTAGTGGTTGAGAGCAGTCTCTCTAACTCAGCTGTGTTTGTTTGTGCAGGTAACATCTGCACTGAGTTTGGTGTCTGATGGCCTAAGATTAGATACAGAACATAGAGTACATGTGTAGGTTTCTCCTGCTGCAGATTTCTGTTTATAGACAAAAGAAACAAACTAGAACAAACCGTGCAAGAGGCAGGCTCCTTTGGTGTCCTTTTATATCTGGAAAGTACTTCACTATATTTCAGTAAGTTTTGGGATTGTTCGTTTACTAGAAATATAATACACATGCAATGCCATGTCTTAATTTGACAGTTAATTACAGTTAGGCAACACAAATACGCTCAGTTGGTAGAAGGGGCAGAGTCAGAGCAGGGATTCAGGGGCAATGTGTACCAGCTGACCAAATGAAATGCAGCGTGTTAGTAGAGGATCAAGGCCCACCACCGTAGGAGAAAACAATCATCAGCACGACGATATACATGCAGCCAAGGGTTAAAATGCTGATAAAATGCCTGTAGGTTGCTCAAAACGGCAGATTTGTTGTCTAATCAAGAATTATGTTTGCACTCTATGTGAACCAGGATTTCAGTTGATAACTGAAATAATAAAAGGAAAAGTAAGAAAGCTGTGAGCAAGCTAATGTTAGCTATTGTAGTTCGCTAAGGCACCACTTGAAAACATAATACTGCACAGCTTTCTGATTTATGCACAGTCCACCGTAACACAATCGGTGCAACGTGTCAAAAATGCTTGAGCTGGATGAAAAAATCTAAAACTGACTTGGAGAAAATTGTCGTTGTTCACGTTTTTAACAAACAGGCATAGGCCTACCTAAGCATTGAGCGATAGGATCCCACAGTATCCCCAGCCTCACTGCTTCTACTGCTTGTCTTATGTTTTGTCTTAGTTCTGGATTATTTACCCTGTTGGCAGTGCAACAACTTTCTGTTGTGTACAACATGACAAAACTGACAAAAAAAGCACCCTCACATTATGCAAAGTCATTGGGGAGCGATGACATGTTTTCCCCTCTGTTGTAGGCGGGCTTTAAATGTGCTCCGTCTCTGTTGTTGATAGTTAGAATTGCTGGGACCGTTGAAAAGAGCCATGCGAGCCGTTTCCCTTTGCCTCACGTCTTCAGCCGTAAGGTACCTGGTTTGATCCCCGCCCTCCCCATCGTTGCATGTCGAAGTGTCCTTGAGCAAGACACCGAACCCCCAGTTGCTCCCTGGGCACTTCACTGCAGCCCACGGCTCCTTCATAACTAAAGATGTTTCAAATGCAGAAGAATTTCCCCACTCAATAAAAGCGTACTCTTCTTTATGCTAAACTAACTGCCTGATGGCTCGGGCTGCATGAGAGTGGTCGGTCTACTCATTCAGCTAACTGGAGGACAAAGTAAACATATTTGCCATATTGCCTATAACATTAATCTCAAACTCATAACACCAGCCAGAGTTTGTTTGTTCTAACTTGTTCTCTAAATGGAACAAATATGAGTCTGTACACTGAAGGTTTCACAAACTAAAATAATAAGTTTACTGTCCTGACCTTGCACTATTGTATCTTGGGAGCTGTTTATTTTAGCACATTTCATTATTCTGTGTGAAGGTTTCATTCATTCATTTAAAACCAAACTCCCCCAAAAAATAGTCCGCTCTATATACTAACGCAAAGACATTCAGGGTGTCATGAATCAGTAAATAATGCCTTTTCTAACTGTTGTCAGCCAGCTATTAAAAGTAAAAGGTATTGTTGCTGATCTTTTACAATTCTCCATCAAAAGCACTCTGTGCTCTCTGCTCTTGTTTGCAGTGCTGAGGGATTATTGGGTTGCCATGCTGGGATGAAGTAAAATGATAATTAAGTTACATCACTTATAGCTGTAAATTACATTTTTGACAGTACATTTCCAAGTAAAAGCCATGTAGCCTATTACGATACTCAGACAAAAACAGATTATGTGAGCAAAAGCTAATTTCACGCACAAGCTTTCATCTTGTACTTAGATGAATCAAACGCTAATTATCACGGTTTAATTAAATCAGATTTTGTTTCTTTGATACAAATGTTGTGTTTTTGCTTAAATTACTGTATTATTCCTGAGAGGTCTTATACAATCGCCTGGCAAAGCTCCAAGTCTTTGCCACTCTTCTATTCTCAGCCCTGTATTGGGCGGGGGGGGGGGGTGGAGGGGGAGCCTCTATCGAACCCCTCACAAAACCTGAAATGAGAGCTTGTAGTTCTGTCAAGGCGTCATCACCCAGGTGTGCCAACAAAAGCTCCTGCTGATCCAACCGCTGACCCCAGGGAAAGGTCATGTAAGACTCCAATCTAAATTCCTGTCTGACAAAACCCTTAAAAAGCTTCCTGAAAAGGCTGTCCATCCACAATGTGGCACCCCCAAAAAGGCTGTTCAGCCAGCGAGGCTTCAATTGAGACATTCGGAATGTGTCGTTCCTTTTTGGAAAAAGGGAAAGAAAGAAAAAAGGTTGAGCTATGGGTTAAAGTTTCTAAATTAACTGCGGTTCATAACTACTGTAGGCCTATAGGTAGCTAACTGGCTTTGCTAACTGGCTTTGCTAACTGGCTTTGCATGGCGCTACCGCCAGGGCCTCAGCCTCAGCCTGCCAGAGAAAGCCCCGAGGAGGGGTATTATTCTGGCCTACATTCTGGCTCAGAGGTGCCCACGGCCTGTCCCTCACAATTATTTAGAGTGTGACTGGGTGGTAGGGTCTGGTATCAGTGAAATGCAGACTCTCTTCTTGTTGCCCTTGTCCCTCACACTTCCACCCAGCCGCTCTCTCTCTCTCGCTCGGTCTCTTTTGCCTTCAGCAGTTTCACCACATGCAGAACGGGGGAGCTAGCCAGAAGGTGTTTCAAGGGCTTGAGCCCTTTCAGCCTTTGACAACCATGGCTGTGCAAATGCGGAGCTGTGACCTTGGCAACGGCTCTTATCCCGCTACATTTCAACCCCCCAGGAGGAGGGGGTGCTATTCCTGATCTACTCGCTCACTTACTGTGTGTTCGCGCCTCACTCGCACTTTAATATCATTATAAGAAGACTAAAGATAACAACATCCCATCAGACATCGTTGGGAAAAAAAGGGGGAAGCAGCGAGTTTTCACAGGATTGTTCCCTAAATTGGGGAGCCTGTCGTGCGTTGCTGCGGACCAGGACTGGCGAATGCCAGGTGGATTTGAGATGCACTTACACAAGTCCATTGGACTCCTTGTGAACCACTCCAATCACAGATCTTTGGTATGGATTGTTTTATGAATGTTGAAAAACATGGAGCTGCTTTCTTAACAACCAGGTCTGGAATTTAAAAAATAATACAGGGCTGACAGTGTCGCTCTGTTCCCCCAGTGGAATTGAGTTGCTCTGGCATACGTAGACAAGACTTTGCCTTTCTCCCTCCCTCACTGTAGTGACTCTGTGGATAATCTTGACTCCCCAGAAAAATCCTTAAGCAGCTGGCCACAAACCTTGTGCTTGAGGTGCACATGCATACAGTATCGCACTCCAGCCCTGGGGCTGTTCCCCCACCCTTTTTCTTCTTCTTCTTCTTCTTCTTCTTCTTCTTCCTCCCCAGTTCTCCAGTGAGTTCCTGAGCCAAGATTTCTGTGAAAAAAAAGAAAAGGCAGGATTTGTTGGTCGGGACTGGCAGCGATTGCCAGAATCAACAGCGCTCCTCTCCTCGGGGGGACCTGCAGCAAATTGGACTCAAGCTTGGTTTGTGCCTCACGGACAAGCGTGAGGCTGCCGGCCTCCACCGCCTGGGCCCCCGCGGTGTAACCAGAGAGGCTTGTGTCCATTTTAATTTTTTTTAAATAACAGCAGCACACAAAGTAAAGTGGTGTAGCAAATTGTACATCGTTCAAATGGATTGATTTCCTGTGTAAACAGGTAGGCCATTAGAGAGTTGCTTTTGATTTGCGACCATGCAAGAGCCAGATTAGTGGTTTCCTTCACTCTGGGCCACAGAAACGGCAGCCACATAGCAAGTGTGCCTACATCTGTGAATGCTAAAATAGCAATCTAAAGTATTGATTCCTAACTATAGCACTGGCAGGCAATTAATTGCAGCTTTGGATTGGAATTGACACACAAGGTAGTCACAAATAACAAGAGCAGGGTGAGGTACACTGTCAGTTTTCATTTGGTTTTCCAATAGATGTATACTTGGATATCAGAGGAGGTGGCGAGCAAGCAGGTTCAAGCTTGTATAGCTTCAGCACATCCTTTGTATCATTACACCACCTCACATCAAACTGGACTGGACAGCTGCAGATGACACCTTGTTTGAAGAGTTTGACGTTTGATCGAGGATGTGTTTGATGCAGAAGGAATAAAAAGTAACACCTTTTCAAACCAGGGTGCTGCTGTTTGAAGTGTCAGGGCAATGCGGGGGAGCCCAGGTATGTTCTGATCAATTGCTCTCGAGTTTACCTGGAAATCAAGTCTGAAAGCCTCCTGGCAAAATTGATTTCAGGCACAAAAGTAACACGCTATGAAGATACAACTAGTACATGATGATTTAAAATATATATATTATTTGACAATAGCTTGTAACTGCATTGTTTTGTAAAAACTGTGACCGACAGGTTTCAAAGCCATGAATATGAATTTTGAAAGTGCTGCAGGCTAAAAATCTGTTATTGTTCTCTATGGAGCCAAATATCAAAATTTGTTCTGGTGTAATTCATCATTTGTTAACATTGCCTTAATGTGTTTCAATTATTGCATTGAAAACAAATGGTGGCAGATCTGAAACTTGAAATGTTAGAAGAAAAGTTCTAGTCCAAAGCAGACTAACATGCGAGCTAGCATTAGTTCTCGCGAGCATATGTCATCAGCTAATTGTAGTTAAGCTAGCATTAGCTCCATGAGTACCAACTCACTTTTTTGTGTTCAGATTCCACCCAATTTCTTCCTAGGCTACAAGATATATAGAACCAGCTTCCACCTTCAGTCCAGGAGGCAGACACAGTCACCTCATTTAAGAGTAGACTAAAGACTTTCCTCTAGTGCTTAGGTATGCTGCTATCGGCTTATAGGCTGTTGGGGGACGTTTTAGGATCGTGGTCCATGACTACTACGAACTATTCATACACTCTGTCATACTCATGGAATGGCTTGTAACTCTGTAATGATTCCTTCTGGTCACATGACATATATTGCTTCTGTCCATCCTGGAGGGAGGGATCCTCCTCTGTTGCTCTCCTGAAGGTTTCTTCCCTTTTTTTCCTTGGTAAAAAATTTAGAATGTCAGTATCCTCTGCAATAAAGAGCACATAACCCTTAAGTTTGATAGTGCCTGGGGCCGCTATCAGACTTGTGCTAATGCAACCATTTTCCCACAAATGATGTGGTTGATATGCTCCTTGGCTTTGGAAGTAACACTAGTGTAGAGAGAGAACCTCGCCGAACATGCTGATGATTGAGTCTTCAGTTTATTCCATTCCTTACATTGGAAAAGATAAGACAACATTCTCCAAGGTGCAAGAAGTTTAACAAAAGTAACTGGAGAAGATATTTAAGTCCCTAGGAGTCACAGACACTTAACCTTTTGCTCTCTTTTGCCGTGTACCGCTAGAGCAGAAGATGAAAACAATGAATTCAACTGACTTCCCGGTTTAGCGCCAACAGTGAGCACGGAGAAATATGTATACCAAAAGGGCAAAATCATAAGTGAATCTAACCACCTCTCTCTTTCTGCTGCATGTGAGACGAACCAATGTCATATCTTTGAGGTCCCTTTCAGATGACATGCAGGCCTTGTCTCAGCACATAGGGACCGTTAGATATGTTAACACTGACATTACTCGGTTTCCCACAGGATGTGCTTTGTGGTCTAACGAAGAGGGACAGGAAAGAGAACCCAAACCATCTCAAACAACTTTAATTTTAACATGTTGGAGCCATTTTGTAAATGACTTGCACTGTTCTGATTTGAATACATAATGTTAAGTAAAACATGAATACATAATTTGTCAACATATTTTTTTCTCTGAATATATTCGATTAAACAGGTCCGTCCCGTTCCTTCAACGAAATGACGACGGAAACATCAGCAAGCTTACAATAGTTGAGTCAAAAGATTTGTTTTAATTACGTAAGAAAAATGTAGTCTTCTTTGGACGTTGTTTACTTCGTAAATTTCCTTCACTTGAAACGTTGTACATTTGTAAGTCGTCCTACAGAAGAAGAGGCATGTTTCATGTGAAGGGGCTGCAGAGAGCAACATCTGAGCATGTGCATGCATTGTGTATGCACAAAGAAGTGTTTATGAAGGCGTATGTACGGGGAAGAAGTGAGATAACATGATGAAAAAGACGTATTCAGTTACATCTCAGCCACCTGTGGGTGGGGTGAGCACCTCCGACGGCCCCCAGCTATATCTAGGGGCCAAACATAATTGGACTCTCCTCAGGACCTGCAATGCCTTTGCATGGTGCATCAATGAGTGAAAACTTTCCTCAATACTGACAGTGGGACCTTAATGCAAAATCCACTTGTACGGACAGATTGGTTCCGCATTTGCTTTTATGAGGGATTTTCTCACAATTTTCAAACATTTTAACTGTTCTTATTTAAAGATGTTCTCATAGCTACGAACAGTAATTACGAGTGGGCCGCCTGTCAGGTTCTTGTGACGGGGTGAGGCTCAGGCGCAGAGAGACAGGCTGGACGCAATATGAATAACAAAAGAAAAGCACTCTTTAATGAGGCAAAACAGTTTACAAAAAAACAAGGTCCAAAAGGGGCAGGTTCAGGGTCAACAGGCAGAACCAGGAACACGGACAGGACGACGGGAAAAGGACACGGAATCATAGACGACAATCCGACAGCAGACAAGGGAAAGACTGACACAATATATAGGGGGGAAACAGGTGTACAACATCAGACACTAACGAGATAGGAGTGGCTGAGGGCAGGTGCAGGGAATTAAACAATTAAGACAGAAGACACAGAGGAGACGTAGGAGACACGGAACACAGGAGAAACAGAACAGGGTGTTACACCGCCCTGTTGAATGAGTCGTACTCATTCGGTCTGCTGTTATCCATTTCATTTGTCAGTAATGAATTGTTTATTTCATTACTGAGAAGCAAGTTTGACTGCAATTCCAATTATGTTCTAACTCTATTCATATAGCATAACACTCATATCAACACTCATTTCAATTGACTATTGATGCTATTGTTTAACACTACAACATCATTCTGAACTCCAGTTTCAGTCAACAATTTCCTTGTTGTGAGTTGTCTGGACACATTTCTTAATTTCAGTGAAAGTACGACTCATAAACACACATCATGAACAGTATTTGTATATTTCCCCATTGCTTGTTTTAAGGAGGTCTTTATGGGTCTCTGAAGAGACACTCTGGGCAGGACAAGTAGCCTTTAATGGTATTAAGATTACTTACAATTCTCATTAACACACACTCATTAATAAACAGTGGGAATTCCTTATGTGTACGCTGGTCATTTAGACAGTTATCTGAAATTAGGAGCGTTTGCTGAATCTGATGGAGCGCCCAACCTAAGAATAAAAGTGGAAAAAAAGGGGAGTAGCAGTGACTTGCTTGCAACTTGTTATATATGCAATATAATTTCATAATTTAATGCTGTCTCCAGGCAATAGAAAGCACTTTGGGCTATTTGATGTAAAAGTACTATACCAATTAAACCATTATTCTAAATCGCTGATTAATGCAGTGCCAATATATCATATAATATGAATGCGTTCATTTCGTCTCATTTCAAGAAAAGAGTTTGACAAGCCCGTACAGAATTGTCCATTTGCCACATTATCAGTTGCTTTAGGGTGGCGTGAACTTCCTGCTGATGGTGGAATGTGATCTGGATGGAGAGGGGACTGCCGGCCCCGGCAGACTGGAGGCGGCTGCTTATCTCCTGTCCTGAAGCTGCCTGAGAGGAAGGCAGGCTCTAGGACTCGGGAATATCACCTTTGAGCACATTCCTTCTCCTGATGCAAGAAATTCCACTGTTTCCATTGGAGACGTCTTGTCCAAATGTCGGACTTACTGTAATTGCTAACTGTGGCAGCGGGGTCTTTTACATAATGCACCTTACATACATTCTGCCCTCTTTCAATCCATGGTCACCTGTTTTCCGATGGCACACATTGTGTTTGGAGGCAGATTTTTCCCGACATCGTGACTCTTCTCTGCTTCCCGAGCATCAAAGAGCAGGTATCCACAACCCCATGGGCTCAAAGATTGAAAGCTCAGAAGGAAGGACCGAGTGCCAAAGTCCTATAAAGAATGCAGAGAACACATATATTATTCAGATTACATTCTAATGCCGCTGCTCTGTTGACACAAACATGAACCAAAAATAAGTTATTTAGGGATTTCACAGGTAATGTCACTGAATTAAACCATGTTTCAAATTCATCAGGCGGAGGGACTGATCTGGCCGAGGCCTGGCGTCTTCTCCTTGACCAAAGCTGGCATGACACACTTCTAACATACTCTCGTGTCTTGGCGGAAAAGAGAAATCCGCCCTCTTCCGCTTTAATGGTTTTCATCTCTATTGATTAGACGAGACCACTTCAAATATTCCAGAAATCTTGCCGTGGAAAACTCATGATTTTTCCCTTCCACTGGGAGGCTTCCAGAGCGATTAGCATGGCCCCAACATTAAGAGGAGGGGAAAACTCAGATACAAACATATTAATAAAACCCACTACCCAAAGGCCTCGGGCCACCCTGCTGCTGCTGCTATTGCAATCCTCTCTTCGCATTGCCGTAAAAATCGGTTTCCTCTGCCATTGCAGCGACTGTCTCTTCACATCTCATCTCAAAATGCCTCTCTAGCTAGACGGACTCCCACAGCGCCACAGGCCACACACTCGAGCGGCGGCTCGGTGACACGGCAGAATGGAAAAAATAAAAACCCTTCTGGCAAAACAGTATAAGCAGAGGAATATATTTACTGTTTATCTAATAAGGGAGAAACGGGGCAAAGCACACAGACGTTTCCTGCAGTTCTGTCTCCAGCCAAAGTAAATAACATACCTCAGATACTACCCTCCTTGAGACGTCTGCATAATTATTTCTAAAATTTGTTTGCAGAGGTATCATTTATCCCCGTTTCCGCGGTTGACTGGGGGGCAAAGGGGGGGGGGGGGGGGCTCTGCAGCGCAAAATGAATTTGTCATCAGGTTTAAAGCCTTTTTTGGCAGGCTAACCCGGAGCCAGCCGGGGTCCTTGAAGTAGGAAAGGCTTTCCCACCGCTCGGCTCCTCCGCATCCCAGCAGGTCCGAGGATTAAATTTACGGTTGCCGTCAAAGCCTCTGACAGGCCTTAAAGGGAGAGCAGCGCTCCCCCCCCCAGATATCAGTCCCAGAGGACTGGGAGACGAGGCCTTTTCATTGGCAGTCGCCGGAGGAAGTGGTGCCCCAGAGAGCTGGCATAATGTGACTCTGGGCTTAGACGCCACGCATGCCACTACTCACTATGTCTTCCCGCATCGAGCCTTTTCTTTCTCCCCCAGCCGTGTCATCCACGCATGTCGCCGCACTCATGCTTATTCTGCTTGGTTTGTCTGCCGCCGTCAGTCTCCCGTGCCCCCGATGTCTGTATCTCACTCCGCCGCTCCTCCTCTTGCATCCTCATTCTGCCTCAGTTCAGTCGCAAAAGTCACCCAGAGCCACAAGTTCCCTCACTTGTACTTCAGGATCCATCTCAGATATGGAGGTTTTTTTTATGCATGGCACTAGGTTTTGACTCGGGACATTATACAGTTGCTTCGTGAGGAGAAAATGTTTGAACCATATGATGTGCATGGTAAACTTTAAGGACATACAGGAGGAATATTTGAAATCTGTTTGAATCTATAGCTAACTAAGCTGCTGACATCTAAAGTATGTGTGCACAGTAGATTCAGGATCATTAGTTTGTATATCCTCAGATCATTTTAAATATTTCAAAATAGGATTGAAACCGTTGGTTCGAGATGCCTTGGGCCGATCTGAGAATATTAAAATGAATCGGTGGGCTGAAATGAAGTCCTCTCTTTCCTGCACTCTGTGTTGCAACGCAGCTCACCTTTAGTCCAAGATCTTTGCAGAGAGGTATGCCAAACATTCAAGCTAGCAGCTTCTTGTCACTTTCACTCATTAAACTTCAACAGAGTGAGACCTCTTCTGATCGCTGGTTAACAGTCTGTATGCTGCTGTACACTTACACCGCAGATAAATAAACGTCAAAACAACCAAGGACATGGACTGATTTCATGGCAAACATGTATATGATGATGAATGATTGTGTGTTTGCTAATGAACACAGGAAAGGTCAAAGGCTCATGTCGGATTCATGACAGCTTGTTTATTTATAATTTTGCACTTAATCAAGGCGAGCCCTCAAGGGATTCTCAGTGCTTCTTAAAGCTATTGATTTTCCCGCTCTCCTTCTCCAATTACGTACAACCACAAGGATTTCCATGGAGTGCTGCGAGACCACTTGTCTAGCACTCCTTCAGATGCTGCGCCGGGCCAAGGAACAAACCTTGGGAAAGTGTTTGTGGGAGGGTTAATGAATTTAGATCAGTGTTTGCCGCAAACACAGCCTCGCCATCCGTTGCAGCGGCCTTGAAGTCGGCGGGCCCGAGGTCGGAGCCGGGTCGTCTTCGAGACAATGCAGCTGATTAGGACGGCAAACAGTGAAGACTGTGGAACAGTGTCTCGCAGCCAGAGACTGGCTAAATGCTAAGCCCCGGTCCACAATCACAAAGCCATGCGGCATTGGTGAAGCAGATAAAGACTTGAAGGCAGAGACAAAACCATATGGTATATTTAGCGATTGAATTCGAGCAGGTGACAATTTAAAAACTTTCAAAATTCAAACATGCAGAAAGGGAGTGCTCCAGAGATATTGGACTTGAAAATGCCACCTTACCTCCTCCACCGCAAACACGTGGTAAATAAATAACAACTTTAAATGGCAATAAACAGAAAAGATAACCTGTAAATGGCTTTTGTTTCAAGTCAAGTCAGAACTTTCCCCCCTATCTTTGGTCACCCCTTTCCTCCCAGGCTATATAAGAGTCTATTGAGGGCGATCTTTTCAAATTGAGAAATTAAAAAAAGGAGATGGATGTTTCAAATGCAGTTTGAATGGTTTTATAATCCGATCTGCCAATTTGCCAATATCAATGTCAGGAAAACTGAGTATAACATTAGTAGGTTGATTACTGATGATTGATTTCAACATCACTGATGCATCATGAGAACATATATTGAACATTTGGCCGAAAGAAAGAAAACTTTCTGAGAACATAAGGCCACTGTACTGCGTCATGTTAAGAGGATTTTGCTGGGGAACATAGAACCCTGGGGACATAGAAACGCTGCCCGTATCTGGCACATGGCTTAAGAAAAGTTCAACAAATAATAGTAATTTAGCCAAAGCAGAGATATTCATGAATCAATCTTCAAGGCTATGTGGATTCACATTCACGGTGGAGATGCAGATCTGTTACTAATATTTGGATATGATTTTAATATATTTAATACCCTGGAGCCAACATTTAAATCAATGCAATCAGTTTGCATTCTTTACGACACGTCAGAGTATTGATTATTAGATTATACAAAGCCATTTGGGTGGAACACAGACCAAAATATTCCCATTAGTTCTAAAAAAATGTCGAGTTGTAACATTTTTGATTTGGGCAATGAACTGAGTCATGAATACAGTATTTAAAAATATCCACATTTTTACATAGATATGGGCATCTTTTACCAAGTTAAAGTATCCATATGGAGAAAAAAAAAATGACAATGAGTGCTCCCAGGAACACAGTTAAGTTCACACACTCGACAGACGCAGCGGAGTATTGATGCAAGATATGAGCAAGATAGTGACTGACGTCTGGATACCGTGAACTCAGCCAGTTATTCGAAACACATTGCGGCTGAAACCCATCGCTGAGAGCTCACATTTCACAGCTGGGAGCCCGGACAGAGATTTTAGACAGTATCCTGGCTGAGAGGAAGGATTTTTTTCTTAAAGCATCAGTTTATACAGAACACCAAAGGTGATGAATCATAATTGCGTACACGACCGTTTTGGGACCAACACTCCACTCTCGGATTTCTCGATGCAACTCCGAGGGACTGACTATAGTTACTTGTCATGCACAGGTCGGTCCCTGTTGAGAGCAGATTCACTGCACATTTACACTGGGATAAATAGTGTTTCCTGGGGAATAAACCAGCACTTATGCAAGTTTGAGCCGGGATGGCAATTTGTGCCCGTCATGCAACACTAATTTATAATGACACCCCTGGAAACGACGCTTCGCGTTTCATTTGCAATGCTAACTTGCCTCCAGAGCACGCTAACATGGCTCAACAGGCGCACGCGGAGGGGGCTAATTGTGCAGAGGTGGCCGGTAGCAACTTGAGAGCCTATTATTGTAGGACACGCTCAGTGTGTGTGAAGGAGCATTAGCATATCACTCCCGCTGTCTCTGTGAGGCGATGATACATTGTTAGCCTGAACACTCTCGGTGTCCACGCTAGGCCCTCCATGCAATCTTTTTTTTTTTGCCTAACATTTTTTTATGTGTCAGTCTGCCTGTCCAGATCACTCTGTGAAACTCCTCTTTGTACGCTTTGCCTGTAAATTTTGCATAATTAACATGCCAATTAATTGTCTCCTTCCAAAAAGCCATGCGGGAAAAACAGAGTCGGACGACGATCCCGATGGTGCAGCTTTGCAGGAAACTTTTGTCAGAAGAAGGATCTATAAAGGAACTGTTAACGGGTATCAACACTGGAACCCTCTTTCTTTCTCATACGCGATGTTCATTTAGTAAATTATGGTCGCACAAAAGAACATAAAACAGGGTATGCTTGAAGGCGGCGCTACCTTGTGATTGACAGGTCACCACCACAACGTTGTCTGGTCTGAGAGTTATCTGACAACTTTGACCTTTTCAGAGTTTTAGGCAACATTTTGGTTGCCTAAAAAAACTTGTTATTGTTTTATTGTGTCTTGAGACCAATGGGACAGGTGGATGTAAAACACATGGTGGCCACGCCCACTTTTGAGACAGGAAGTGGATTTCCAACCAGGTTGTAATGGGTCATCTTCATAATGGAGCATCATTGCTCCATAATCATTACTTAGCTCCACCCTGTCATGTTACATCAGGTGACAAACAATAGCTGTCTTCGTCGTTCTGATATACAGTCTGTGGCCCTGCATCATGCACATTGTGGGATCTCCGAACATGCGGTTTATAGCAGTTAACGTTAACGTTTCTCATCCCTAAATATCTTATGAGGAAGTTATATTTGTATTCACTGCCACCGAAGAATAATAAATCTCTTTCCTGTCGTCTCTCCGCCAGCGCTGTATTGAGACATGTCAACATGTGTTGAGATTTTAAGCGCATCGTGATTAACTAGGTGTGGAGCTCGTCGTTAAACACTGATAGAGTGTTGCACTATACGCAGGCCAAAAGGAGCAGCCTGATTATTTGGCTTTTATAAGCAGAGGACTAACTTTCCCCACTCGGTTGGAGCACTCCCCTTTTAGACCTAGGGGTCTTGTTAGAGGAGACAATACACCTAGGAGCAGCAGAGTTGTCCAAGCCTCCTCTCGGCAGAACAATGAGCCTGTTGTGCTTTCCTCAGTAGTGAGAAGAAGTCCTGGGAGACTGGAGAGGCAGCTGTGGTGGGATCCCAGGACAAGGGCTTGGACTCGGGGAGGAGGAGGAGGTTTTTTTTTTTCAGGGAGGGGTGTGAGGTTATGGAGTGTAGAGGGGGCTGTGTGTTGTGGGAACACCAAAATCCCCCCCCCCTCCCCCAATCTTATCTGACTCCAGAAAAGGCCAATGTGACTGAACTGCCATTTGCAATGCAGATCATGTCCAGGAGGAAGGAAAAAAGAAGCCGGGAATCAATGGTCCTGTATCAATGTGCTGACTGCTAATGTCCTCCACATTCTGATTCTTGACCCCGTTCCCTGCCATCCCCCAGACAAACCACCATTGTCCTCCGGGGGCCCCACCTTTCCCCCACCCCACTCTATTGGGCGGCCAAAGATGCCACATTAGGCAAGGAAAATCCACAACTGGAGGTTTCTTTGAAGGGAGATGCCGTAACTGTCATTTAGAAATGTGTTCAGCAGGTTTGGGGCCGCGACATAATGGGCCGAAAAGAGAAAAGAGTGAGAAGGGGGTTGGGGGGGGTGGAAAAGTAGGGGGAACCAGTCAGTGTTTGGCGAACACAACATTGAACCCTTGTGGTCATTGTCATAATATCCCAATTTGTGTCACAAATGTGGTTAGAGTGATACGGTAAATCAGGAAAAGAAAGGGAGCGACGTCGCCCAGCAACAAAAGGAAGGACGCTTGAAAGTCCGGCCTCAAGACTCATCCCTAGAGATGGGCATCGAGAACCGGTTCTGTTTTAGAACCGGTTCCCAGTGAACCGATTGTTTGGGATCGTCAGCCAAATTCTTTAACGGTTCTGCTAACGGTCCTCTGTGGCGTTGCGCATGCGCAAACTTTTTTTGTTTCTTCTTCAGACTGCAGCAAACATGGCAACTAGGCAGAAGCGTTCTAAAGTTTGGCTCTATTTCACACGACAAAATGATAACTACGCCACTTGTAACGTGTGTAAAAAGTCTATTTCGTCGAAAGGAGGAAATACAACAAATATGAATAAGCATTTGAACACAGCATGGAATTAAATGACAGGAATGTCATGTGTTCGATGCAGCAGCTCAGCTAACGTCGGCGCTTCATCTCATTCTGTCCAAGGTAAACTCCTCAAAAGTGATCACAACCACTCACTGTGTGAAGCAATTTGCCTTTATTGTGTGGAGTCGATCAAGTTATCTTCTGTCCCTTCGTTTGAAGCATACATTTGAGCTCTCCGGCATTGGTCCCATGATCACTTCACGTTTGGATTGAAAGTCCAGTTTTGAGAAATGTTTGATCGTAACGGTGTTAATTATCGGAGGGCGTGTGTTATCAGCAAACGTTCGCGTTATCGTGTTAACCCATTCTTAAACTGAGCATATCGATTTTTAATCCATTATTAAACGTAGTGTAGCGACCCTGTGAAGTGGCTGTCAATCAGTGTGGCACCGTGCATGCTGGTCGAGGGGGCGTGCCTGTGATTGGCGGAGTAGAGGGGAGGCGGGGTTAACCTGTCGAAAAATGGGAGTTAAGGGTGGTTGACGGGAACCGTTGTTGTTGACGTTCGAGCTGCTGAGCTGAGAGGAGCACGCTGTCTGTGTTGGTGGATGCCCAATAAAGGAGGAGTAACGTCGTCCGCTCTCCGTGTCATCAGTGCCATAACGTCCGAGACGTTACAGTAGCATATAGCTACGCTAGCTTAGCTATAGAATCTTCCATTTTCAGCCCCCTACATTGAGGCAGAGGTAGTGTTTGCCTCCCCTCTTAATGTGGCTTTATGTCAGCTCAGTAAATTCAGCGATTTTGTTGGTGCCATTTGTTTCATTGTGTAAACCAGCTTTCACGATATAAATAATCTCCATTGCCATCCAATTTAGCTGATGAGGTTCAGAGTCAGACCGGTTCAGAGGCTGGTCGTCTGTCTGGGTCACAGGCTACAGCGAGCACGTCTTGTACACCTCCACCCCATCTGAGAGAGTGTTCTCCACGGCTGGAGACACAATAAGTCCTGAGAGATCGCGTATCCTCCCGGAGAAAGCAGACATGCTTATTTTTCTGCACAAAAATTGTTGATGATCCATACAATTGATGGTTGCACACTTGGTATTTGCCACTGCTAGTTTCATTTTTGGCAGCTCAGTTCATATACCCTTTTTAAAAAAGGAAGGAGCACTGTAATTTCTAGGAACATGTTTAAATTAAACAGAATACATTTTATTTAAGTTATGTTAGTTTTATTTTAAGTTCAAGAGGAATATGTATAAATGTTTTTGGTTATTTAAAAAAATCTAAATGTGTATGTATACATACTGTATATGTTGTGTGCAGCATTATAGAAAATTATATAAAAGAAAATTAATGTAAATAAACCCGTTTGTGCTCTTTTTTTCACCCCTTGCCCAATAAGAATCGATAAAAGAATCGATAAGGAATCGAATCGATAAGCAGGAATCGATAAGGCATCGGAATCGTTAAAATCTTATCAATTCTCATCCCTACTCATCCCACCTGAGCTGTTGCGGACTGAGACATCATCATTTTCACATGAAGCTTGTAATGAACTAACAGCTTCATCAACCTGTTAGATAAACGCTGCAATTAGCAAATCAGAACATCCCCCTCTCTCTTTCATCTCCAACCAGCGATAACGCCACAAAAGATAATGATTTCCTTTTTGATGAAATACCTCAGAAATATTCATCCAAGCGCTGCTGTCATTATTCCCTTGGTGTGATATATTTCAATTTGCAGAGTTGATTGCATATCATTCAAGCGTGATAAGCAAGAGACTTTCTATTTTTGAATGTTTCACAGTGTTATACATTTTATTGTGTCTTGCTCAATGTAATTTATTATTGCTTTGACTCCTCCAGAAAAATAAATGTCGAGATAATTAGCCCTGCTTATTCCCTTATGCATCCAGATGCTAACGAGCCCACATGCGGCTCATGGTCATTCTCAGCCGCTCCGTCCAAACAGACGGAAATGCATACAATTAGCCGACCTGCAACTCTTATGGAAAATATCCCGGCTATTTCTAGCCATTAGTGATTTGGTTTGAAGTGGCAAACTGCTTCCAAGCTCTTGACCTCAGGGGGGGGGGGGGTGAGGGGGTGAACGGAGTACCAACGGGGGAGTAAATTGGCCGATATGTGATTATGAAGCCAAAAGTTCAGCCTGTGTAGGGCGGTTGGCCTCAGACTACTCATTATGCTGCTAGATTAAGATGGAGGGTCGTTCTGTGGCAGCTCGGCTCTCATTTGGAGAGAGAACAGCGAATAAAGAAATAAGCACATATGGATGCACTGACCCCTCAACTCGCTCAGGGACTAACTGAAGACTTAAAATCATAATATAGCCCCGAGGTAATGAGAGAACCTGGGGGCATTTTGTTGTTGTGGTTATGGTTTTCTGTCAACTGCACATGCGGATGACATTATATTTATTGGGAAAAGGTTGAATGGCATGGTTTTAACCACAGTCTCATTTATATTCCCTCCATGTTCACAGTTTGGTCAAAAATAAGTAAAGGAAGTTGGTTGTGTGTATTACAAGGGCATGCTCCACTCCTCATGAGGGCTTTTTCATCTGCTTTTACACATCCTCTCTACCCCCATGATTTCTGACCAGGCTGCTCCTGCATAAAAATACAGTGGATTAGCTCGCACTGAATGTTATGATTTGGAAGCCAATCTGTCAGTTCTTCCTGTCCATGAGAAGCCTGTTCAGTCCTGTTGCCTGCTGGTTATTTATGAGCAGGTCTAGGCCTTTTAATCATTCATGAAACTTCGAAGGGCCGCAAAAGAAGTCAACATCATGCTGGATGCTTATCCCAACCAATGGAAGGGGTAGAAAAAACATTCAATTTTTTCTCAGATTATTGAAGGAAAATAGATAGGAGGAATAGGAAGAAAATCCATCAGCGACACCCGGGGATCCACAGCCAGCCGTGTCATTGTGTCTCAGTTAGCTTGGATTCATTGCTTTGCTCTTAAAAACAAATGAGGGTGGCTAATGATTGGGGAGCCCATGTAATCTCCTATGTCTGATAATTCAACCTCCAATTATTTATCCATTCAGCTTGAACTGGGGTTTTCCCCTCGAGATAACCCATCAAATAACACAACCCATTACATGCAGAGCTGGCATTCTGCAATCTCCTGCCGCCGGCTCCAACAGCAACACAGTTCCCAAACTCCATTTTCATTAATAAGTGAAAAATAAATTACAGGGAAAGGCCAAATAAATTGAAAAGTTCCTAAGGAGGTCAGTGGCAGTACTCTCGACTGGGCAAACATCGGCATTTTAAATCAGGGAGTTGAAAAGTTCAAATTAAAATGGTTGACATGTTCACCACAGGGCCCAAAGCAGTCAGATATTAAAAGGGGAAGGGAGAAAATAATAACTTGATTAACAGGAAATAATGTTGTCGTTTTATAAACTAATGCGCTTGACTTCGGTGCAAGCGTCTGGAGTTTGGAAATGTTCTTCGGAAAGATACAAAGACTAAACAGGTCACTGTTGGAAAAGGGAGGTTTGTGGAGGGGTTGAAGACTGCACATTTATGTGAGTGTGAGAGAGAGGGTAGATGCTGGGGTCAACTAAGCTCTCCTGGGTCAGTTTGAACAGTGTGAAGATCATAAAGCCATAAACCCACACAATTAGCCTTTATTAGGTCACTAGCAAACACTTAACAAATCAGCTCCTTTACCGACAACTCATGTCAGTGTTGAGAGGAGTCGTACCTCCAAGGTCCCCGAGTCCGACTTGTGTTGGAGAAGCTTAGCTTGTTGCTTTTTCATCTTTGCTTCATTTAGGTTACAACTGCCAAAATACAAGTGCATTAATGGGGTACATGAACTATTTTGATCCAATGAATCGAGTAAATATCGGGACAGTCCGCTGGACACCTTTAACCAAAGTCATTAAGATTCATCGACTGGGCACCATGAATGTCTGTACGAAATGTATCAATCAATAGTTTGAGAGACATTTCAATCTGGAGCAGAATGCTGGACTGACCTATGGATGACATTACGATCCCCAAAACATCCCTGTTGTGTGGCTAAAAAAATACCCAATACAAGCTTCCACATGCCTTGCATGTAAGTGCTGCTTCCTGTAGACGCTTGTAAATGGACACACCGCATGTTAGCTCCCTCAGGTTCCCTATCTTGGCTGTAATTATCTGCTCAAGAAAATCATTAAAAATCCTTTGGCAACAGCCAGGTATTTAGAGTAAGCCATATCCGTAGTTTTGTCCTGTTTTACTAGTTCAAATGGCGCTGCGCTCACCTGCTGAAACAAAGCCAACAGAAAGAAAAGTGATTGATTAACTAAAGTTCTGCTCCAACTGCTCTTTGCGTGAACATGTCTTAAAACATGTGAGACGGTCCATCAATTCCAGTTTGAGCTCTCATCAGAATATTGAAGCTTTCCACAAATCCATCATGCTGTTTGTATCCGTCTGTCTGCTGGTGTTGCTTCGCGTGCACAAGTGAGCATGGATCCCTGCTGGTGTACAATGTAATCACAGGCAAATTCTTCAGCCAGGTTTCTGTCACTTGATGACAAGATTTGACAAATGTTGAGGCACAGCTGCACACAGAAGTGCTGCCGCGCCATTTGGAAATATCTATGCCGTGGCGGTGCCAGTATCCAGGGATTGGGCCCAAGGAACGCTGCATTACCCAGGAGACGGAACATCTGGGTTTCTGAAGGGCAATCCACGGGATACCCCACGGTCGTAGAGGAGAGATGAGGTCCAGCACTGGCCATTTCAAAAGGTTAGCCAATTTGCCTTTCACCAAATGGAGCCACAGGCTCATGCTGCACTGTGTATTCACTCAACACTGTGGTGATTGGTAGTGCAAACAAATTCCACTGACTAGAATAGAATAGAGAAGAATAGGTACAAGGAGGCTAAAAAAAGTGCATGTAAATTAGCCTGGAACTCTACCTAATAGGGTTGTGTAGCAGTGACAAAGATTGATGAGCAGCAATAAATTCCTGTACATTAAAGCTTTGGGAAACCCCGATGGTAAAAGCCCCAAATATCTGCACAAGTATGAAGTCAAAACAAAAGCTGGATGAAATATAACATTTTGAAAAAGTTTCCATTTACATTTCAAGTTGCCTCTGAAATGAGCGTGCATGGCAGCATGAAATCGTCAGTTCAGCTGAGAACGCCTTGATCTTACTGGGACAACAAGCGCCCAACGGGAGAAAAGATGGATTGGGGACTCGGAGGGTCACCACTGTTTGTGTGTTTGCTTTCGCTGTTTGCGGAGAAGGCCTCTTTTTTTCCCCTTCTTTTTACGATGCCATCTGCGCCGCAGCAAGAAAGGCCCGCATTGTCCGAACGTGCAAGCCCCTTGTGAATGATCACTGTTGAGGCGTTAATGACAATACCATTTGAACTTCCCACACTGTTTTTTCTTTCATGGTTTAAAGTTCTACTCTGTGCGCCAAGGAAAACAAGAGCGTAATGGACTTTTTCTGGCTGAGCAATTATGTGAAGCGAGACTGCCCTCGTGTTTTTGTTTGTGATGGTTTGTGGCGGGGCAAAAAAATAAAATAAATGCTGGCCGGCTTGGGGAAAGTGCAAAAGTTCAGGGTATTGGTATGGTCAGTTTAGCTGGCCCACGGCCCATTGACTTTCACATACTGTAAAGCATTTTGAGATTTTGGCATTGCTCGTGTTCCACGAGAGGGACTCAATCGACTGTTTAATTGTCTTTGGAGTGACCCTTGACTCCATTCGTCACAAACGTGAGTTCCTTGAGGAAAGACATTTAATGTAGAGCTGTTGTAGCTCAGAGATAACTTTCTGAGGTAAAGTTAAATTGAGACAACTTTATCTCGAAGAAGAATGTTGCCATTTTCTTCCCCATCTCACATTGTCTTCAGTACACGGAATAATCCATATAGTATTTTCCTGGCAGATGAACAATCAACAGAGGCCGTTAGACCCTGAAATGGATCATTATTCTCATAGAGATTGATTTACAGTGCAGGATGCCAGCCAATCTCCCGGGTGCACGAGCCAACCAGCCATACTGTCATTTCTTCTGCAGCTTTATGAAGAGTCGCACTGCACAGGAAAAATGAGAAACCAACTGACGGGGAGGAGAGAAGTAGAGAGAGAAAAACCTTGTGTCACTCAGAGGTCAAGCACATCTCGTCAACAGCTGACGTCTAACCGTGTAAACTTTTCCACATCGAAAGTCATCTGCAGCTGCACGCTCTCCGCCTGCGCCCAGTCTCACGCACTCCAAAATCAGCTTGCGCTGCACCCAGCCCCTCGCACAATAACTGTCATTGTTAATCAAATCAATTTGTGTTGCCGTGGCTGTATAGTTGTTGTTGTTGTTGGTGTTGTGTTTTTTTGCTGTTTCTGAGCATGCCCAGAGGAGGTGTTCTCCTGAGCAACAGAGAGGGGTCTTTCTTTTTCTGCAGGCTTGATGCAGGCAGCTCATTAGCCGCCTCTCTCCTCATCCCTAAACAGCTTGGTTTGCATATTGAAGCAAATGGAAAGTGAAGGTGTTCTAGGCAGGAAAGGGATGATGGGATACAGACTTACCTCCTGATTGGCATTTTTCTGCCAGGGCCTCTTCGTTGTAGATGGGGAGAATAACAAGTCCCCCTCCACTCCCCTCCCCCCCCAAAAATGATTTGTGTCTACAATCCTTAGGCCCAGGTTTCAACTAAAAACACACTTGCCACACTCTCTGCCGCTGTTCCTGCTGTGGTTGTGTTTGCTGTATGGATCTGTTCACTGCATTTACACACACCTTTCTCTGAGTTAATATCAGCAAGCAAGCTGTGTTTCTTGGCATCATTTACCAACATATTGCTGAGCTTATTTAGCAAAGTGTTATGCAATTCTCGTGCGGCTAATGAGGCGGTGATGTAAGTTGGAGGCCACGCGAAAGAAAACACACAGGTGGGAAAGCTGTGAAAACAAGCAGCAGATGCTTCTTAGTAAAAAAGGTTTAAAGTGAAGAAAAATGTACGTAATGCAACAAAACAAAAATAGGACGGAGTTACGTAAACTCTTTGGAAAGAACAAGATTAAGGGCAGCACGAAAAGGGAAGTAGCCAAGATACTAGAAATAATGTATTGCGAAAATTGCCAAAAAACCCCAAATCCTAAAGAATAAGAAAAAGACCATGACCCACAGACACTAAATTCTGCCAGAGGTTGATCGTGACATCTGACCTTCATGTGGAGTGTACAAGTTTAAAGAACATGCATTTCAACATCAGTTAAAATAATTGCTAAAATATGTTTTGAAAATCAAAAGCTCATTAAACCCTTTGCATGTTTTGTGTGGATTTCAAAGAAATATATTAACATGTTCAGTAAAATACAGTATTTATCACATACACATTATTGTAATAACATGTAATTTCTAGGAAATGCCACTTGTTAGTAGTTTGGAAGGAAAGAACCATGTACACATGCTTTGAATATTCATCATGTCTGATTTATGTATTCATTAAATGAGTTCCTAGGGTCAAGTACATAGTGGCTATGTAATCAGACCCTATACAACTATAAAAAAGTTCAACATTATACTCCATAATCACACAAACAGTCTGATTATTTTTTATATACGTATATGATTGCACTTCTCCTTCAGCAACTTCACTTTCAGATCGTCCTCTGAACATGAGACATTTCACTTCCAAAAAAATAAAGTACCTCCTACTCATTTTTAGGACGTTGGAGCTGCTCATTGACGATTTCATGAGGTGGAGGGTGGAGAGTGGGGACGGTAGCAGTAAATTACCATGAGGCTCCGTCAGAGGCAGACAGAGAGCATGGTATGGCCTTCTGACAGAGAGGAAATGAGCTGAGAGGATCTCCTGGGAGGCGACAGGCTTTTGGTTGGCAAACGTAAAGGGAGATGGAATTCCAGGCCCATGGATGGAGTCATAACTCCAGAAACACTGAATGTATGGATCAGGTAGAGCCCTGGCAGACCTTTCCAAAGTAAACATGGTCACTGTGGCGGCTTTGTCCAATTTTCCAGGGGCTTTCAAAGACCAGCATCCTGTGTAAATTCCACTCCATGTTAAAGTGGCTTTTTTTTCCACACGAGAAGTGTTGATTTTATTAGAAAGTCCTCTTAACTCATGTGAGCATGAGTTTAACCAAGGTTTAAACTAAAGTCAATATTTGCATTAGGAAAGGGGCTTGGGATTACATGCTGACCATTTCGTCACCAAAGCCTTTTTTCATATTTGAACTCTGGACATTGTCCAGAATCGAACTTTCACACATTTCCTGTTCAGGCTAGCGGTGGCGCCTGGGAAGAACATGCAGGAGGGCAGGACGTGACAAGGATTAGACTGCTGTCTCCTGGTTGGTCATTTGGTCAGTAATGTTTTCGCCGTTGGCCCTCAACGATGAAAGTTCCTGAATTTCGTTGTCTGTCAGGTCAGACATTTCCTCCGGGTCTTCACATAAATTACCCTTATTCTTCCTTCTAAGATGTTTCTATGTTTCCAGTAAGATCATATAAAGTCGCATGATATAAACAGCATCAACACGCCCACTCGCTTGCCGTGAATTCTCCGGACAATGACCGTCTCAATCGGAGATTACACTGACTTTGCAAGAGGAAAGTCTGTGACCGTGTTTACATGCATTCGAATAACTGGCTTAGTCGGACTGAAATCGAATTATCCGTTTCATGTAAACACCTTTGTTCGACTATGTGCGGTCCGACTACGATCCGATTAACACCCCTGGATAACTCTATCCGATCCGGTTGATAATTCGACTATCGCGGCATGTAACGGTGAATTGGATTAGGAACTGGACTTTGCGTCTTTGCGCATGCTTGAGATGCCGCCGCCCTCCTCCCCCCTCCCTCCCATGTCGTGACCCGGAAGTCGAAAGAGACGATAAGTTGTCACTGCCGGGAGCCTGGCCGGCAGAAAACAAACAACGCTATGGAAAACACAAGAGCCACCACACATTTATGGACCGAAGAGCAGACAGAATTTATGCTTAATGTATTGAAGGAGTTGAACAGAATAAAGTTCATGGTTCTTTCTCGAAATGTTGATGTTGTTGGTTGTTGTTGGTAGTGGTGAAGAGGTCAAGCGGAAATGCCTGTATCACCACGCGTTGTAATGAAAACAGCGCCACCTATCGTATCGGATATGACATGCTTTCGGCCAATGATTCGAATTACTCACTGCCATGTATATTGGGATAACAGCAGATCCCCCAAAAGATAGCATAGTCCGACTAAAGCAAGATTTGAATTATACCAGCATGTAAACACACCGAGTTAAGCATCCGATCCAACTGATTCTACAAAATCTGTTCTTTCTTAGTTTCTGATTATTTGATTTCTCTCGCACCTCAATATCAATGCTTAAAGAAAGCATAGAAAATAAAAAGACTTTTGAAGTTAATCATGCAAGAGGGTTGTCAAAGATGTGTTGCAGCAAGACCCCAGGCGACACCAGCAACATCTTTTAATCTGCACTGGGGACATGTAAACAGTCATTAAGACGGTGGGAACGCTATTCATGCTTTTCAGCTGCCTGATAGATGCAGGACGCCTTGCCAATGTCTACACAAGCCAGCGCACCAATGCAAAGCCAACACTTTCAAGAAAAAAAAGAGATCGGGAGCTTGTGTGAAGAACTTTGTGCGCACCTTTGCGATTGACGCCCATACAGATAACACAACACACACATCTATTCAGGCGGTGTGCAAAGTGAAGGGATCCACTCAGGCGATAATGTAGTTTTTCTTCTCCGGAGTTTCTATGGCAGATGTGTTCGCGCTGTAAAAGCGGAAGGGATGCATTGGGGGCTTGTTAATTAGCAGAGTGTTGTGAAAGGCCTCACGCCTTGGCTGGCAGGTTGGCAGCACCTGATTAGTGGGGAATAGTGAAGCGCTGAGACAACGCTCTAGTTCCCCAAAATAAAGAGAGGGGGAAAAACTCACTCTCTCTCATACACACTCAGGGGGGGGCCCCATATGCTGGCCTCATTTTTTCCACGTCTTCACCTGACAAATTGCATTCATGCTGAAAAGAAGGCCCAGACGCTTGAAGAGGAAATATATATGTCTAAAGCATGTCTTTGAACTGGAAATGCTAAGAAGATCATTCGACAAACAACATTGTTTTCCCACAAGAAACATGTTCCATGGAAAGAGTTGCAAATTACCTCATGGGTTGAGGATGATGGTGTTGGTAGAAGTGGATGTAAGGTTTACACAACTTTCAGGAGTTGTCAGTCTGGGTGAATTCCACTGTAGTTTGATGTGTTGTGGAATGGCCGTTATTTCCACACTTCTTACACACACATTATTTTCTGAATAACTTATCTATACATATTCCTTTGAAATATCATTTCAGGAGACAGACACCCTTCAATCTCTACTTTTGAATGGAAGCGTTTCAACTGCCCTGGCCCTGCTGATGCCCCGCCCACTCCTCCTCTCTACCTCCATCTGCCTGATGGATCATGGAGGTCTGGATCGCGGTCCATTCCTCCTACCAACTCTTCATAAACTCTGTCATAATCATTGAATGTGTTGTAACTCTGTAATCCTTCCTTCTGTACACATGACATCTATTGCTTCTGTCCATCCTGGAGAGGGATCCTCCTCTGTTGCTCTCCTGAAGGTTTCTTCCCTTTTTTTCCCGTGGACATTTGTTTCCATTTTTTGGGAGTTTCTCCTGATCCGATGTGAGGTCCTGGGACAGGGATGTCGAATGTGTACAGATTGTAAAGCCCTCTGAGGCAAATTTGTAATTTATGATATTGGGCTATACAAAATAAACTGAATTGAAGCTGAATTAATAGTTCCGCAAAGGCACACATTAACGTCTCTGTGGATCCACGAGCAGAAGGATGGAATGAGTAATCACAAGTTGCAGAGGCACATGGGGAAGTCTTAGCCCACACTTCCAGAATCTCAATAAACAGGATGATTGGTTGATCCAATTTCCCATCTGGAGTCGCAGGGTTAGAAACAGGGAAAACAAAAACTCTGTACATTCCGGAGTGATCCATACAGTCACAAAGACCGAATTGTACCAGGGTGAGAAAAAACAGAATGTTTCAAAAGCTGCACATTTGACAGTTCTTGTGCTTGGCAGATGGTAAACACAGTGAGGTGGCGTAGCAGTGGAGTCCTCGTGCAGACATTATGAGTTCCCTCGGGGGTCTATGATTTCAGTATATTTGTGTTTGCGGGCCATGTTGTTATCCGCTTGTTGCCCTCAGTGTCAGGACCACCATGGGAAGCCCTTCCCCACGGGGAATACCGCCAATAAGGGCCTCCACTGCAAAGCTCATTTTGTGATTCCATTTCTTCAGGTCAAACAGGAGCAAGTGAACTTAAACCTTTGTGGTTTCTTTGCGTTTCTTTTTAGGCGTCTGAGTCTTCCTTGGTTTAACCAAACATTGTCTTCTAGAGTCTATTGTTTGAAATAAATCCCTTCATCTAAATTTATTGAGATCCCCTCACCCTGCAGACCCGTCCGGAGAAGTCGGGGCTGCAGCCGACCGCTATGTTCGGGAGGTAAGAGAAAAGGAGGAAGGGTAAACACGGAGAGAAAGTAAATAGACTTATTGAGGCCATGCAGGCAGCTGTAACAAAAAGAATTGCCGTTTCTCAGACAGGATTGAAATCCTGGACAGGAAGCCTAATCTGGAAGAAGGGTATCCCACACAGCCAGACAGATGGGGACACAGATCTGGGGTGGTACAGGTTACCAGGACCTCCCTTCCACTGGTCCAACTAATGGACATCTGTCACCGTCCCACGACAGCAGACCCCGCCACTGTCAGAGCTGTAATGAAATATGTATGAAACAAGGATGTTTAGTAGCAGCGGGCCCAGTGCTAATCAATGATTCGATCCACCGGCGCCCAACCAGGAATACATTTATTTTACATTATCTTTTCATGCAGTCAATTTTATGCACTCAGTTTCCACCTCCAGCTGTACTGCATTGAAATGAGGCAAAGCAGAAATTGTGTTTGAAATGTCAAGTGGTCCCATTGCCCCGAGCTACATGCCCCCCTCACTGTCACGCACACAAAAGTGAAACATTTTCAAATTTTCTACCGCTCTTCCTCCCCCTCCAAGCATCCGCCTAGACGATTGCACAGCGAGTGCCTCCTCGGAAACAGCAAACATATTTGTGCCACGAAGTAATGTCAATTAAGCTAATGTCTAATTACGCCGGCAAAAAAGAACGACAAAATAAGCACAAAAAAGTGCCTAGTGAGTCAGAGCTAAGTGACCTGAACAGGAGTTAGCAGTGGCAGCCAAGGGCAAAGCTGGCTAATGTAAACCAAATCCAGTACCTGGGGAGCACAGCCTATTCAGGCTAATCCGCTGGCCTGGAGGCTGCTCCTTTAATAGGGGCACTGTGGACCTAGTCATTGTCCTCTCTACTCAAGGAGCCCAATGCAACATGTTAGCCCCACTCCTGCCTGAATATTTATCTTAAATATGTGGGAGAGGGGGGTGGCAGCAAAAAGGGAGGCGAAAGGCAGTGGGATTTATGTATTTTTGCACGTCTGCCTGTTTGAAAAGTGCCAAAATTCAATGCTATTTTTAAGACAATAACTTGCAGCCCGCAAAAAGGAAACAAACGGCAGCTTGTAAAACAGCCCGAGATGCTTTTGACTCGAGGTTAGCAAAAACGGAAAATAAATAGACTGAAGGGAGCGAAGATCTGGCGGATTGTCGTGGTTGTACTATCAAACGCACCTTTCTCTGCAGGCCTGTCATTTGGCACCAGTCACCGAGGGAGCAATAGCAGCTGTCAGCCGCAGCCCTTTACATATCCATCCTCCCAATACATCTCATTGGATTCAATTCATTTTACCCGGGGCATTTTTGTCAGTCCTCTCAAATTCTTCGGTGTGTGTGTATGTGTGTGAGCTGCGTGCACATGCCTACAGTTTGTATCTGTCCTTCGCGTGTGTTTGTGCGTGTGTGAAGAAAAAAAAAGAAGAAAAAAAGTATTTATTTACACACATGTTTACCCCTGCTGCCATGGGAGCCTGGAGTACACCAGGGGCTGCTGGGGTTACACAGCAGGGGAGGGAGCCTGTGAAGCGCCCGCCTCAGTAAACCCTGATTATCTGGACCATTAATTCACACCTTGACCTTGCTGCTCGATCCATACTCCGGTGCTCGTCTAAAGTGGCGCGGTGGACGAGGCCAGGCTCATACATCCTAATCCAGGGCTGACACAAGCCAGAGGAACCGACGCTCCAGATTTTTTTTTTTCCCGTGTTCTGACCTCGTCTCATGTTTCCACCCGCCGGCCCGGTCGACTTCAGGCATCAAGAAAATAAAGTATCTTCTATACTTTTCAACAGCATCCAGTGACCTTGATGACATGCAGTGTACCTAAAATGGAGGATTTCCCGCAGTTTGGATTACCTGTGCCGGCCAAAATTTGAAGTAGCGTTTCTCGAAGGGGCCAGTGAAGGAGACTCCTTACTGCTTTGAGGGGAGGTAATCACTCTAAATGTAAATTAAGATTTGCTAAATGTAAGCGATGTTCCGTTTCCGAGTTCCTTTTGTGAGGTAAAAACTCCCCAATGGCTGGAACGGAGGGGTCAGATTCCCAATTAACCCCATACGCTTAAAAAAAATTGAACATAGGTGACAAATAGAGAATGGATGTCAACTACTAATGTACTGCATTGCAGGCGGGCTATTGTTCTCCTTACTTTATATCTGACTTGAGCAGCGTCCAAATTCCACACAATCACTTTTTTCATCCTAATCCTGAAAAAAAAGTGCATTTCCTTTTTTCTCCGTGATACATCCGCGGCGCATGTCTGGTGTGTACTCGCTGTCGGCGAGCGCCGACTCCTGTCCCAACGTTTTGCCTCTGTTGTTACCGCTCATCAGCATCAGAGTCTTGTCACCCTTTGATGGCTCAGTTGTGGTGAAGGGGAGGGGGCGCTGCAGGAGTTGGGTACGGGCTGCGTCAAACTGGGTTCAGAGGTTAATTGTCAGTATTTTGGTTTGTTACTTTACATGTAGCTTGATCCCACACACACACATGCACACAGACACACACACACTTTCGGACTGGTGTGGAAAAGGCTCATAAATAGTTGTAATCTGCAGGCTGATGCTGCATCGACATCGGTGTGTGTGTGTGTCGCTCACCGCTGCCCTCCTCTCACTCCCCCCCCTCCCCCCCTTCCCATCCTGCAGCTCTGTGCCCCGGCATGGTGGACGGTGGATACGCAGGCTGGTGGGCGAGGCCGGGAGCTCTCGGCGGGTGATGAAAATGCATTCTGCGGGCTTAATTGAAGGTAGAGCTGTCATGCTCCACGCAGACAGCCGCATGTAATTATTCCAGTCTGCCAGGCTTCAGTTTGCCTGTCAGCTACCTGCCTGGGCTGCCTGCCGCTGCTAGAGGGTGTATAGAGACACAGAGCGAGGGAGGGGGAGAGAAGGGTATGGAGAGAGAGAAAGGGAGGAAGGAAAAAAACTAAAAGAAGTGTGCGTCTGTGTGTGCGCGTGCTCGACCTGGCTGGGGAGTTTCACTGGAGGGGTGCATAAAAAGCAGTGATCTTCCAATTTGTCTTTTGCTGCTTGTCCTTTCTCTCTCCCGCTATCTTCAACTCTTTCTACCTACTTTTCTCTGGCGCCGGCACCCTCCAGTCAATCTTCTCTCTTTTTTTTCTGTCTCTATATTTCCTCCTTCAGGAGGAGACACGAAAGAAAGAAGAAAAAAAGAATACCGCAACAGGAGCAAAGAGAGGAAGAGTGAGCGACAGTAAATGTAGGCCCTCCACAGATAGCCCAGGCCGCTAAACATAGCCCGCTTGGTTCAACATCGACTTCAATTTGGGGAACCTCAGAGTATTTTGTTCCTCCATGTGGCAATTAGGATGTCAAATCAAACTTGGGAAGGCAAACAGCAGAGCAAGCCTCCACGCTGCTATTTCCAGACACCACGTCTCTGTCTCAAGCACACACACACACACACACACACACACACACACACACACACATACCTCTTGCTCTCACACACAGAGCCATCGAGATCTCCTAAGGATTACACAAACTCTGTAGCTTCTCTGAGCTTATTTCTCCCTCACAGACACACACACACACTGTTATGGAAATGATCACATCCCAAAACAATGCTCTGTTCCCGACCCAGTAGTCCGAGAAACCATAAATCGGGGTGTTTCAGCAGAGGCCCGACCCTTGACCCTTCCAACACCAGGCCTGTCCTTACTGTCAGTCAGGCCTTTATCTCCCTCTGACCTCTCAGCATTAGCCAGACAACGACGGGGCAAAGTCAGAGCCCTCATACCCAATCACACGCCTATATTTTCCCCCTCTAGCATTTCACACCATGACATCAGTGTGTGCTCTCTGCTCCAGGACAAATCGCATCCATTCAACTTTGGTACAACGTATGGTGTTGTTGTATAAAGCAGGACTGTTTGATTCTGTCTGAACACACACACACACACATACTGTAGATCAGGATTCTCTCCATTACTTCTACTTGGCTCAGCTTTCAGTACAGTGGGTGAAATGATCCTCCCTGACATGCTAGAACAGCAGCTTGCTCTATCTGGTTCTGATGCATTGTTGGTTTATATTGTTTTTATCAAATTTGCTGTGATGGTTATGACAAACCCATTGTCATTATTATTCGACGTTCCTAAAAACTGAGTTCATGGAGTGAGAGAGTCTGCGTGGGACAGGAAGAAAAAGAGGTTGGACAGGAAAAATATGACTTTCTACCAGGAGACCGCTGTTTGTGTTCAGTGAGAAAAACATGTTAACTTATTTAATGTAGTTTTGTTTTCTAACTTCCAGAGTTACACATCTGTAAGTCTAATCAAGCGTCTGCATTTGAGGAGTTGGGAGTGAGAAAGTGTTACAATGACATGCCTGATGCCGTTTTGAGTGCCCCAAGGGTCCATTTTTGTCCCTATTTTTTTTATATTCATACGCTACCTTTGGCTTTTGTTTTTTCAATATAGATTTTTACTTAATGCAGATGACAAATGGCTGTACTTGCATATCTACTAACTAACTAACAAACTAAAAAAAGAACTGCCTGGACTCTGAGAAGCTGGATATTTCAAAAATGTCACAATTTTAAAAAAGAAGGATAAATAGTTATTTTGAGGGAGGTGTTCCTCATCCAAATCAAGGGTCAAATATATACCATCCATATTAACCACACCTGATTGATATTTTGTGTTGTTGTTTAGTTTTTTAAGTGCCATATAAGTATGTCTTATCACACAGGATTCTTTTCACTGCAGTTGAAATGCCTCTTTGACCAAAATGTTGTTATTCTTCTAGGTTCATCCCCACTAAACATTACATGTTTAAGATTCCCTTCACTCTCCCACGCAATTCGTCAAATGTAATCAAATTTTCTGACACACACACACCTCCCTAAATTCCAGACTATTCCAGAAATGTCATGATCATTAGGAAAACTGCATCCAAGATAGATATTCTGGCCATGGAGGTCATGCAGATTCAACTCGGCACAGAACAGGACATTCACGGGGGCTTTCAAAAGCACAACCACATGAAGGCACTGTCTGCTTTATTCCACTCACTGCTTTCTTTTCTCGTCTTTTCCCTTTTACCATCAAGCACTGTAAATTATAATTGCTCTGATCTCATTCAAGTGCATTTAATGACAGACCAATAGGGTAAACGAGAGCTTTAGAAAACACTTTGTGAATCAGTAACCTAAACCTCAATCTGTGTGTTTGCATTCGTGCGTGCAATCCCGCGTGCGCGTGCGACTGCATGAATGTGTTGGTCCTGTGCCAACATGAGCCAGTGTGCGCTAAACAAGATAAAAGGGTTTTCTAAGAAGCTCACGAAATGGAACGTGGACCCTGCTGTTTGTCTGCAGAGGAGGCTGTCCGAAGGTTGCTTAGGAATTTGGGGCCGAGTGGGGCAGGGCCACTGGGGGGGACATGGGACTCACTATGGGTCACTGCTTCTGAGGTCACCCCCCACACAACCCCCCCCTATTCCACCCTGTTGTGTACCCACTCAACTTACAATATGCCATGAACGACCATGTTCCTCAACAGTGAATATACCCCTGCTGCTCAACAAAGCAGGTATTAAGCAGTGAAATCTGATTGTGTCCGTAAATTGAAACAAGTATCACATCATTTAATTTGTTTCCATTGCATATCTTGGTTTAAGAAAACATAATGACATTGTCTGTCAGTTTCCCAATTCTTAATGGCGTGACCCTGTCTCAATCTTTCTGCACATAGAAATAAAACGCCATCGGGATCAAGAGGCAACTGTCAAACTATTTGAAATGAAAGGGGAGGTCTTAAAATAGTGTCATGAACTATTTTAAGATCCTAATTTGTCGGACATATTGGCATTTTCTTTAGGCGGTCATGCGTTACGTACAGACTTGACCCATTTGTCAGTGATCAAGCAATCCATCACACACGGTGGACAAGGTTTTCTCAACACATGCACCCCCCACATGTGGTCTTGTGTCTGGTGCTTTGCCTCCCCACACTCTGATACACATGAAATTCCTTGGAAAAACAACGTACATGGTAAAGATCAGATTAACTGGAGGAATAGTTATAAAAGTGACACCCCAAGTTTCAGATTACTTGCTGTGAGAAATAAACTTTATACAAGTTTTATCTAAAGAACAACCTGGTAATTTGGCACAACACTAGCCTAACAGTGGGTAATGAAAAGAAATGAATAAGTTAGTCAATGGTTGCAGTGCTTCATGTCAACTCTTTTGTTCAAAGTGTTGAGTGACAATAGGCCACTAGTAATGAATTAGTCTGACACGTCGTCAACTAGTAATCCACTCACTGCCTCAGGAGGCAAGAAGGTAACATAACTAAACAAGCAGAAGGCACACCTGTATGCGATCCCTCTAAATGAGCACACAGACAGAAACGAGGTAGTCCCAAACAAAATAGTATTTACATAAATATATACTTATCATTCTTTCTTTTTTTTGTGCAAAATATAAATTGATTAATACAACAGCAAAATCACACTGGCCTTAAATAAATGATTACATTCAAACTGATGATCTTCAGGAACTGAGCAATACGGAGACAAGGAGATGCTTCACACATCCCATCATATATACTTAGTGACATTTATTGTCTGTATCTTAGCTGAACACAAACAGGTTAACATAACAGATTTAAACTGTGCATGGTCCACGTTCACTTGTACACAACTGAGCTTTCACAGAAAGGTTTTGTAACTATACAATTCATTTTGTGTCAAACAATCTTCTTCTCAGTTACGTTTTGTATGTCTGGTGCTATCTGGACAAGAGTTTGGTATCAAACCCATTTTTATTTTTTCAAAATGTATTTATAGTGTTTAGAATTAGAGAGACGGTTATGAATAAACAACTGAAGGTGGCTCAGACTCTCTCTCCATCTCCCTTGTTTTCTCTTCAGTGCGGTGTCGTGTTGTCTGCTGGTTACGGGGCGGTTGCTGTTGGAGGATATGAGCCGCCTGCGTGCAGCCTCCTCCCAAACTGATGACAAGCTCCAGAGAAACCCTTCACACAGCTGGCGGCTCAGGGAGGCCCCAGTCTTCAGAGGCGTGCGCCTGGCCCCTCGACAAACCACCCCGATGTACAATTTTGTCTCTTTGCTCCTGTCCCTCCCATTCCCTCCCCCTTCCACTCCTTATCTGCCTGTTTTTCCCCTCCCTACTCGCGGTGCCTCTTCTTTCTTTCTTTTCCGCCCTGCTCCACTTTGACACGCCCTTGCTTTCAAAGTCTTTAACAGTTCATTTGAAGTCTGGTTCCAGAGCAGGGCAAACACAGCTGCATTATGACATTGTAAATAGGGCAGAAATGTGGTTGCAATCCTCGTAAGCAGTTACATGTTGAAGGGCTAGTTGAACATCAAATGATGCCAATATGTATGTGATCAAATATCTGAAACACAGATTTAGTGGGTCTAAGTTTGTCTTGACTGCTTGCCCACTACTTTAGTCCAGGTTGAAATACAACTATTCAATGGATTAACATTGACATTTTATGAAAATATTCATATTCCGCAGATGATGAAGCCTATAGCAAGTCAGCAAGTCAACATTTATGGATTGTCACGCAATTTGATACAGAAGTACAAATTACTTGGTAGCTGATGCTAGTAGGACGAGGCGATGCCCTCTGCGTGCATTTACAACTCCATATACATATGGTTTTGTTTTTCCTCATACACACAACAAAGATGGCCTTTCAATACAATTCAGTTTTTTTTATACAGCATTATCCTTTACCTCAGTGGGTTTTTACAATCTGTACATTTCGTGTCATTTAGCTGACGTTTTTATCCAAAGCGACTTACAATCCTGTTACATTCATACACTGTAGACGCAGCTACAGGGAACAATTCAGGGTGAAGTGTCTTGCTCCAGGACACATCGACTAGGGCGGGTAACCTCAAACCCCCTGATTGAAAGACGGACCTGCTAACCACTGACCCATAGTCGCCCTCATACGACATCCCTGTCCCACGACCTCACATCGAATCAGGAAATACTCCTAATGCTGTGTTCACACCGAAAGCAGCTAGATTTTTTCGCGCAACGAGATCCCATGCGAAGTCAACGTACAGACGCGTGTTCTGGCGATAGACCCAACATTTGTATGGGCGGTGCGTTTTGTGCGCAACGTTTTGGGCACCGCAAATTCTGCCTCTAGTTGAAATATTTCAACCTTCGCCGATAACTTTGCAACTTTGGCCAATCAGCCCTCGAGTTGCTCCACGCGTCATCACTGTCCCGCCGTTGTTGAATCGGAACAAGATGGTGGATACACATCGTTGCGGTTTGCAAGCACCCGGAGCTCTTGAATATAACCTCTTATGAGTACTGGAATCACAGATTAAAACATTACAACCTAAAAAACGACTTCATAGCCTTCACAAGCATTGTTTATTGCCTGTTGTATTGCATTGCAATAGAAAAGGTGTTCCTGTTATTTAGTCCAACTGATGTTGACAAGTGTTGATTACTGCAACTGACCTCTGACAGAGCTGATGAGGCCTGAGGTGGCTGTGCAGAACTACGAAATATCTGAACTAAACTCTGAAAACTAGACACTGGCCCAGTGTTGATTTTCTTCACATTCAAAACTCAGGTTGTTCCACACATCAGCTCTATCATTCTGAAACCCCCAAAGGTCCAATCAAGCCTCTCATGTACCTGTCATCACGCTCCTGAGAGTTGCCTCCCATCTAGTTTCCTCTGCCACCTTGTTTTTCATTTGAATGAAATGAAACATTAGTCCGGACCTGAACCCCTTTCATTCAGGGAAACGTGGAGTGTTGAAACAGGGTGTCTAGAAGCAGAACAAAAGTCACTTCTTCCCTGTGAATAAGCTGCAAATCTGGGCCAGCCACCGCTGAGGCCCACCACGGCACTTGGGCTCACTTAAGGGAAGGCCTATAAAAACCATGACTGATTTACATCTCCGCTGCTGCCTGGGCTTCCGCAGAGCAGCGCCGCCCCCCGTCCCACTGCGGGTGCTTCAGAGGACCATGGAAGGGGTGGGTTGCGAGGGCGCAAGAAAACACCGAGGGGGGAGCAGGGAGAGCGAGAGAGAGGCCAAGAGAGAATAGGAATGTAGAAAAGAAAGACGGAGAAAGAGCGGAGTGGGGGGTGGGGCGTGAGGAGGAGGTTGAGGTCACAAGGGCAGTGCAGGGCGCTCCCAATCAGCGCTGTGTAAACAGGCCTCCTGTCCAGGAGTGGACAGGTTGCAGGGGGTAGTCCTCCACGGGCCACTGGGGCTGTCAGCAGAGCAGATAACTGATGGCAGGAATGTGGCATTTGTTCTTAAAAAGAGGGAGAGCGGGAAGAAGAGAGGGAGGGAGCGAAAGGGGGAGGAGTTCAACTAGTGGCAGAAAGCGGGGCCGCCAATTAACATCTACTTGATGCATTCATACAGCCGGGCCTCTGGTTCCTTAAGCTCTGCAGCTGCATTTCTGCTGGCATGCGGCTCCCTGTTAACCCTGGCTATGTACTCTTCACACAGAGATCTACAGCGGGTCCACGGCTGGACAGAACCAACATTGTCAAACAGTCCGGTCATTACTCTGCAGAATGCTGGTCCTCTTGTGACCGGGGGCTAAAAGTGTTGAACTTAGAAGTAAGGATTCCAATTGTTATATTCCTAAGTTACAACTCATTGAATGTGGTGTAACTCTGTAATGATTCCTTCTGGTCACATGACATCTATTGCTTCTGTCCATCCTGGAGAGGGATCCTCCTCTGTTGCTCTCCTGAAGGTTTCTTCCCTTTTTTCCCTGTGAAAGTTTTTTTTTTGATTTCCTGAGTGTTTCCTGATCCGATGTGAGGTCCTGGGACAGGCATGTCATATGTGTGAAGCCCTTGAGGAAAATGCGTAATTTGTGATATTGGGCTATACAAAATATCCTGAATTGAATACAAGCTATGAAGAGGCCAGTGCTAGTGTCTTCTTGCCACCAATCACATTACAGCGTATCACCACACATTCTGTCATCTCACTAACCACCACCTCCCCGTGTCTACTCCACGTTCCACAAAGACTGCGGTTAGGGAGATTGACATCAATTTAAGAGTTAAGCTGCACCAATGGGATTAATGTGATCCACAAGTCAAGTCTTGTCTGCAGCCTCTGCATGTGTCCTGTCTGCCGTGAGACGGGCGCTCGTCTCCATCTGATCCCAAAACAGTTATTAGCCCCCCCCCCCCCCTTATCTGAAGCATAGAGAATCGAGAGACTTGAGTGCGCTGACCTCGCGTCTGCGCTCCAAATAATAATAAAAAAGGGAGAAGGAAAAAAAGAGGCAGAGCTCTGCCTCCGTGCCCTCAATCTGCAAATGGAGCCATGATCCCTGTCTTTGACCCTCCCTCTACCACCACCCGTTGTGGTGGCCTTTGAGGCCAAGTGAGGTGTAAACAAATCCAATATACGCTGCATTGTAAGGCACCCCGAGGGTCCCAATGAAGTTACTCCAGAGGTACAAATCACTTCGGGTCACGGTTTGCTTGCTTTTTTTTGCTCTATTTCACCGAGGCTCGCGGTTCCCCACCCCGAGAGCGCTACCCAGCCACCCACCGCTGCCATCATCCAGGTTTATTTATATTTGGCCGCCTTAGATTGATTGAATGGGCCCCTTTTTTGGGATTGGACCTCCACAGGCCTGCTTAGTGTTCAAGCCGGAGACCACCGTGCAGAGAGGGAAAGGTCCACACAAATTGTGTTCCTTAATAAATCTCAACGTCTTCTGAATTTGGCTGCTGCACCGAATGAGGATGTTGAACCTTAAGCTTTGCCATATATCAGCGTTATCATTTGGACTGGAAGAAGTTATGACGCAGAGGCTGCGTGCTTTATCGTGTCTCTTCCAAGTGCCTGCCCTGCTCTTTAGAGGCTTTTGTTTCAGACTGGGTGGCTACCATGGTCAGTGAAGAAAATCTAATAAGACAACATAAATTATCTTATTGACAAGTTAGCTTTATAAATGTCAGACTGGAAACGGGAGAGAGTGCATCACCATTTCCAAGTAGCTATTAGGTCTCGCAAATGGTCGGATAAGAATCAGAAAGAAAGAGCATTTATCACCTGCATTGCATTCCTATCAAAGGATATGTTTTCTTTGCGCCAGATTCAAAGCAGTTTCCCTCCATTCCTCCTCTTTTCAAGGACTTGCAACTGAGCACAATGTTGCTTAAACCGGGGTTTGCAGACAGTGGCGCAGCTCAGCGGGCCAGAGGACAACGACCCATTTGGTGGACAACTCACTCCCCTGACCGGGCAGGCAGTTATCAGGTCACTCTGGGTTCAGCCTCAGGGCGTGGCTACCTGCAGTATTATCGAAGCGCCAAGGAATGTGAGACGATACAGCGCTATACTGTGAACTACTGGCTGAATTGAAGTGGACAGTGAGGATACAGTTTACCGGTGTCATCTGCTGGTCTCGGACACCGGTTTTAGCAGGTTACACAGAATCTAACGTTTCATGTGGGGCCACCGACTGAACATACTATACACTGAAGCCATTGATAGTAATCTGCCTTAATACTGTGGTGAGTCCAGCATGTATAGAAGTAATGAAATAGGCAGTTTCAGTATCACTGGCTGCCAACAATTGCTCCTTTGTGTGTAGTTATGTCACTATGGGCTGCTGTTTAAAATACAGGAGCGTTTTCGAGGAGTTCTCACTACCACTCTGAGGCTCTGTTAGGGGATGCACAGTTCAGTGGAGCGGCAGCAGGTCTGTGTGTGTATGTGTGTGTGTGTGTGAGAGAGAGACGTCTCTGCCTGTGTCTGAGCATGTGAAAAAGAGATTGTGTTACGGGCCAATGAATCAATTCACATGATATTATGTTTGTATGGTTGTAAAATGGCGGTTGCTCCAGATGCATATCACTTAAGTTCACTTCTTTTGGTAATTAGATGTGACATGTCTGTGGCGGCGAAGGCCAAACAAATGCGAGCAGCAATGCAGTCGGACTCGTCAGCATCGGCTGTTGACGTTCAGTCATGCTGCAGCACGTGAATATTCCCCTTGAATCACAGTTGTATCATTCACATCGGCGGTTCCCAGCTACTAACTAGATGTTGGGCGAGCTGATGTTGGCCCACTATGTTCCAAACATGTCCATTTTAATTGATTCTTCACTGAATGTTAATCAAAAAGAGCAGTGTGTAGAGGGCTTTAAAAAAAAAAATTACTCAACATAATAAAGTACGTTTATGAATTACCTTAGAATGAGGCGCCTATGTCCAGAGCAGGTCCTCTTCGAGGTGGCCGCCATGTTGCACGTGTGCGTGAATGAGAGACAGAAGGAGAACTTTCTAGTCACCACCCCCCCCCCCCACCCCCCCTAGTCGGGAAGCTGACTGTACTCAACATTTAACATGTTTTCCGTTCGTAAATCTGTAGCATCCAATGTCAGGCCTCACCATCAAGTATGCGAGGCGGAGGAGATTTGAATGAAGTTAGTCCTGCGAGTTGTAATTAAACAGTGTGTGGCTCTTCTTCCCAAAACCGGGCTGGGCGATCGGAGGATAGGTGGCTCATGTCCTGAGGCTAGCTAGCTAGCTAGCTGGTGCAATTACAGTGCTGTCTCTGAGCATCGGGTATTATATGTGAGAGGGTTTGGCCTGGTTTCTCTTCGCCCCAGTTAAAGTTCCCTTTTCGCTCTGCCTGATTCGACAAAAGCAGTTCTCTCCTGTGAATCTTATCAGCCCCACATTACTGAGGTTTCACCGAGGCTCTCATCGGACAGACGCAGAGCTTGTATGTGTGGCGTTACTCAACGTCGCTGGGGAAAACAGCGCATCACATGCCCCTTGATTGACCATTAAAGTTGCACGTTCCTATTTTAACAAGGAGAGACCATATCCCGCTTTGACAAAAAAGGACCTTTCTATACCAACAGATGCAGCTCTGTTCATTATCTATGGAGGAATGTCATGAATCAGATCTATGAAAATGCGATTTGCCCAACGCTGTCACACACTCCAGGACACTCCACGAACCAATTAAACCAAATTGACAGGATTGTTCAAACCGGTCTGATTTGTCAAGCCCACACACACACACACTGTCCTTCCCCACTCACACTCTGCATGAGATTATTTTAAAAGCGATACTGACATTGTTTGGATCATTCACAAAGTGCCCGTGTTTGCTTTTTCAGTGTAAGACATTAATATGAACCAAGGCTGTGTCAAAGCTTTGCTGTGGTTTATTTATAATCAATAAAAGAGAAATGTTCATGACTTTTCTGAATTTTCACAGTCAGCATGCTGAATTTAATTGCTAGTTTTGTTTTTCTTTAGCATTGTTTAATATTCAATCATCTTAGCATATGATGTAATTAATTTGTTTGTATATTACATGAATGAGTAACATGTCAACCTTTAGCCTATTGCACCCATATGTTCATGAATATATGACTGGATCACATGCTTCTGTTGGGGATATGCATTTTTAATGGCATGTCAATGCTCATTGGTTTTACATACCCACTGGGGTGCGAATTAACTTTTCAAATTAAACTTGCTTTCTGGGTTTTTTGGGTTGAGAATATTTAAGTATGCTATTGGATCTCCGCGCTGACGGGGCCTGAAGAGATTATTTTTCCAAGAGCACAACCTCAGGGCGAGATGTTTATTGAAAATTAAATGAAACGGACCCGTGCTTAAGGAGTCAAAACAGCCTCCAACACATTACGAATTAAGTAGATACATATTTGAATCTGCTGTTGCACTCTGAAGGGGTTTCATAACACATTGATCCATATACAGCGAGACAATGAAGTTATTGTTTTGACAAAGGAATTTCACTTTCTATTTAGATCTTCTCTCAAAACAAGCTCACAAATCACCTCTGTCAAAGAAAAACAGAGATATGCTACCTCACGACCTTTCACAAGATTACAGCGTGATGAGAGAATACGATGATTTGTCTCTTTAAAAACAACTCTTAAGCAATATTTCAATGCCAGTCAACTTTTCCAGTCAGACAAATCCCAGAGCATCTCCACACAAAGTAACATCAGCCTCTGCTTCACAGACGCGGGATTTCAGCTGCGGTCAGCTGTGTTTTCCACAGTCTGCAGCAGCTAATAAGACTATTTCAGCCTTCTACCTGCAACTGATGGCTGAGATGCACTTCTCAATAATGCATTAGACAGGTTGGCTAGCACCCCTGGGTCCCTCCCCCTCTCTTTCTCACTCTCTCTCCCCCTCTTCACATACTGTACAGCTGAATACAGTGATGATGCTGCCTCTGCAGCCTGACTCAAAGGTGGGTAAGGCATATTGATTTGTGGACAGAAAGCACCACTTCTCATCTTCTCCAGGCCAGGCTGCAAAATGGATTTGTAGTGAAGAGGGTGGTGGTGTTTGTGGTGGTGGTGGTAATAATACAAAAAAAACCAGGGGGTAGATGAAGAGGGCAGAGAAGGGGGTGTGAGGGTGTTGGGAGGCGGCCTTAAGGAGACACAGAGAGGGAAACAAACTGGAAAAACAACAGAGGCACCGGTGCTTTGTTACCCTTTCAGCTGCGGTGACATCACTGTGCATTTCCCCCGGAGGACGGAACAGAGAGAGGGAGGAGGAGTGGGGAGGAGGAGGAGGAGGAGGGCAGAAAAATAGCAAAGTTGAGAAGTGGATATTGCTCTATGGAGCTACTTCCGTGGTCTTCTTCACCTCTTGGGGCATTCTGCAACGGAGAGAGTTTTAACCCACGACGTTTGTGATGTGTGGCTATTTGAGCCAGAGGAATTGTTTCTGCTTGTCTGACATTGTCACCAACCAAGAACCTGAGAGCTCAGTGCTTTGCAACTTAAGAAAAGACATTTAAATACACATTAATTATCTCAAATTCAGTCAACACAACCAAATGCAAAAAAAAGTTATAAAGACAACACATCCAAAAAAGCACATGACTGAGATTTCTGATGTTTCAACATTCTGATCTTGCTGTACACGTTGTGTATGTTACGTTATAGCAAGTGTATATCACAAACAGTCAAGGAGTGAGCCACAAATAATGAATTTCTGTTAATGTAACAGTATCAACTTTATTTTGAAACTTCTGTGCAACTTGTATTTGCTTGTCTTTTCTTTTGCAGCACATTTCTGAATCAGGTTGCTTTCAATGCATTTGTTGTCTTTATTTTCAGTTGATTGTGTTTTCTGTATATAATACAGAACCGATTGAAGCTAATGCAATGTTTTTTAAATGACGTAGTCTAAAATCTGCTAATTCTTTCATGTAAATCTGGTTTAACATCAAATGTACATGCTCTACTTTTGTAAAAAATATTAAAAAAGTCTGAAAAACAGTCATGCCAGTAGAGTGAACCAGAGCGGAGCCGAGATAAAGAGCATTGTCTCCTCATTTGTCTCTGTCCACCGGTGGCTGCCTAAGTGGACGCGCCATTGATAGCTACACAATGCTCCCCTTCCCACGCAACAAAGGCTCCCTCAACCAGATGGCAAATTAGTGCCAATTGTCTAAAAACAATGTGGACGACTGATGACAGACGCTCAGGGCGCACGGTGGAGACAGCAGCAGACCGTTGTTTGGACAGAAGATATTTTTTTTTTCATTCAGACTTCCCCTTGCTCCGCACTCCGAGCGAGAGGCGACCGGGAGTCATTATTCAGTACTCCGGGGGCCGGCCCGTTTAACACACCTCCGCCAAGTTCAATCTGCTGCATTAGACACACGGACTCGTGATTTCTCTTTAAGCGAGTTAGTGGAAAACAGATGAGGTGCTGCGGATGCGCTCGCTCGAGAACAGTTTTGACAGCTTTTTTTTTGGTGTGTGCATAATCTGTCCACGCCTCCGGTCATTAAAGTAGCACCATCCTCAGGGCACGATATTATATTATCAGGCTGACAACTGCCGGTATTAGTTCGCTCTTCACTTGCTTTTTAACTCGTGTTTTATTTTTATTTTTTATTTGAACATTTCCTCGCTCTCCGTCTCGCCACGTGTCGCACTTCGCTGGAATAAAGCAGCGTGTAGTTTCAGGCCTTTTCTAGAGGTCTCCTCGGTGTTAATGACTTCAGCAGTGGAGCTAGTGACACATTGCTGACACACTGGACAATTCCCACATTCGCGAGGAAAAGCTGGCAGAAGTGGATTTCGATGATGAATTGGACCGCTTGCCCAGTGGCGTCTGGCTTTGAGAAAATGAAATCTGTCAATTACTAATGTCCCGTAGAAGTTTCCAGGGTCTTTTTTTCTTCTTTTTTTGCCCCCTAGTAAATTAAAATGTGAAAATGCATGTGTTTGGATTGGTCAGCTAGTACAATGGCCCAAGTAGAGTAGGATGAGGTAGTGGTGTTCAGGATTCTATTTAGAGGGGAACAAAAATTGGAGCTCTGCTGGAAACCACTAAATGAAGAGGCCACAGCTTCTGTTCAAACAAGCATAACAAACCAAGACTTTTTTTAGCCTCGCTGGCGAGCTGTCCAGAGGACACGCGCTTCAGAGCGGACAGCTGCGGTATTTACCAGAACCACAATCTATTACCATTAGATGATGAATCTGAAATAGAAAACAATGCCAAGAATAACGACCATAAAATAGAACAAGATCACCCCATTACAGCATAGCTTGCATTGAGAGCATGCAATTATTATGTTGTATTATATATGGCGTGCTGTTAGTGTAACTGAAGAGAGGAACATTTTTAAAAGCCAAATAGGACAAATTGGCAATCATAGAGGACTGGTAGGTTTAGTTATTATTGTTCCATAAGAGAGTTGTTTGATCTCGCTCCCCGACTGACTTCACCACCAATGACTTGGACTGGAGCCTTTTGACTTGAAAATACTTGATTCTTTCCCTCATGCCCAAAAGACTAGACACTATGTTATTTAAAAACTGTACCCCCAATCAGTCAATACCCTTCATTTCCTGAATCAACGTTAACGTTGTTCATTCTCAGCAAGTCAACACTGAATTACCTATACTTCCACTTTGTTTGAACCAAACAATGAATTGAGACTTGTGACTTAAAACAATGTATCCTCTTTCATGTCAGTCCATCCAATAGTTCTCCAGAGTTAAAATGGAAAAGTCACGAGATCTCAAAGTCACGACGAAGTCTCTATGGTTTTATCTTCTGGGAACCATGAATGTCTACAAAGTTCGGAGTATTACCAAACTCATTTGAATGTATCCCCTAGGAAACTTGAATGTTGACAGCAATCTCTCCAATCACTATCAAGACATCACACTCTGAATCCAAGTGCTAAAGGGACCAACAATATTAGGATCCATCCTCTGGGGACCCCAGAACATGTGATGGAAATGAAGCCAGTAATGCTGTTAGCGTGGCTAAAAAGGACAAAACACCTGAAAGGCGCCTGAATGAGGTCACTTTAGCTCCATGCTCAGACTTTATGAGACCAAATATTCAATGAACTCTCGGAGTTCCACTTTTACGTTTAACGTACTGTATGTTCTCGAGGGGTGGGAGCGCAATCGTGTCTTCTCCTCGGCCTAACTGAGAAACTCTAAAGGTGCGTTCACACCAAAAGCGATGCGATTTTTCTCGGCGCCCAAAACGCGCGAGTTTACTCGCTCGACCATTTGCCGTGTTCACGCCATAAGCGTCCAGACGCTCCGCAAGGGGCGGGACATCTGTGTCTCGTCTCCGTAAAGACCGTTATCATCTCCTTCACCCACCACGGAATAACTAACCACTAGTTCTGCTTTATACTTGTTGTGGACGTCCCACACACTAACGCCCTCGTGTTTGGGTTCATGACATTAATATCATGTATATATATATATATTAATACATGACATCACCCGTTGGCTCACTCAGCTCGGTCACTTTCACCGATGAAGTTACTGTTACGTCTGGAAGACTTCCGCTTCCAGCGCTACGAGAGCGGAACATCTCAACGCTGTTATTGTGTTCATAACATTATAATATATGTTATTGTGTTCATAACATTATTGTCCGTCTTGTTCTGATTCAACAGCGGCGGGACAGCGATGACGCGCGTAGCAACTCAAGAGCTGATTGGCCAGAGTTGCGAGATTACCGCCTCAAAGTTGAAATATTTCAACTAGGGGCAAAAATTGCGCCGCTCAAAACGCGCCGCTGTAAACGCGTCGTCCACATCGCGTCGCCCGGAAAAATTTCACATCTATCGCAGCCACACGCGTCTGTACGTTGACTTTTCATGGGATTCGGTCGCGCGAAAAAAATCGCATCGCTTTTGGTGTGAACGCACCGTAAGCCTGAAAAATATCAAATCACCTCCCCTTTCATGTGAACCAGAGGCATGCTCCCAATTCAACATAAACACTGTGAATCAAACACCTGTTAGTGACGATGCAAGATGTTCAAAGAGGCTCTGAACTTTAACGTTTCCCCTCTTCGCTCCTTTTAGAGCACTGATTTATAGCCTGACTTCATATAAAACGTGATAAATAGTGGGGATGTCGGTACAGGGAGGGCGTCCTGTGTCTGAATCAACAGTGAGAAAAGCAAACCTCCGGGGGATGACGGAGGAGTCGACGTGTTCAAGCATGTCGACTTAAAAGCAGGTACAAGGAGCCCCTCAGCGTGTCCCGGCGCTCCAGTTCCTGCCATTTGTTCTCCGTCTCTGAGATAAAAACCAAGCTGAAAGCACCGGATGTTGGCTGTAGACAGCGACCTTCGTCTTGGACACGTTTGTCAGCAATTATCGTCTGAGTTCTTGCTTGGAGAACATGTGATGGTATCCCTGCTTCCCCTCCGTTTCCTCTTTCCCCTCTGTTGTTTGTTTTACTTTACCTCGGCCTCACTGACTTCACCTGTAAAGAAAATCAGCCAGTCATACGAGACTCCCTCCCTGCCCTGGCTGCTGCTTCTTCTTTGCGGTTCTGTCTGTCATTTGGCCTTCGAATCATCATTTGGAAATCTACCCCGCAATTAAGTCATTTTCCAGGAATTTGGCTGCGCCGTCTCGAAACGCAAGACGGAGCCGGTCTGGTCGGGGCCGCGCAAAGCCAGGGCTGGAGTGTATTTACTCTCCTCTTCCTCCTAAGTGTCATTTGTCATGTTCTTGGCAGACAAAATGCAGCTCCGGAGGAGACAAGCGAAGGCCTCCTCCGCACTAGAAAAAAGAAAAATAGAAAAGCGCCGTCATCACTCTCGGGAGCCGCAGCAGTGTAAATAAATAGCTCACCTGTCCCAACACTTCCATTAGACGTGGCGAGGCTAAATCCCCCCGCTCGGAATCAAGCGGCGGCGATCGGTTTAACAACAGCGGCGGCCCTCCCCTGTCATCCCGCCTGACATCTGTGATGATAACAGAGTTAATGCTAAATCCTCCCCGCCTCATCTCCCCACTCTCTTTACACGCAGATTAATTTCAGCTTTGGTTTGACAGATACACAGATCGTCGAAACCTGCCCCGCTATACAAGGTTACTGAGTCAAGGCTGGCATCACGAATGTGCATGCACCTCTGTGTGTGTCTGTGTGTGTGTCTGTGTCTGTGTGTGTGTGTTTCTGTGTGTCTCTTTGTGTCTGTGTGTCTGATTGTCATCCTCCTCCACACTGTCTGCCAAAACCACTTCCTTAAACATGCAGGCATAATTCTGCCATTGCTGGAGGGGAAATAGTCAAGGCCGGCAGGCAAGCGATTCGGAGAGAGAGAGAGAGAGAGAGAGAGAGAGGATAAATAGTCCCGGTTATATGTCCAGGTGTGGCTGTCTCCACCACACACCTGTACCGAAGGCATATTTAGAAATATGCAGACAAACCCAGTGTTCGCTGGCATTTATGGAGCAGGGTGTAATTTTAAGAACACAAAGCCACAGGAGCCGTGGCTGGTGGATGTGGTTTGAGGTGCTCCTGTGTTTTGGCAGAGATTCTTGCTAAGTGGAAAAACACATGTCAACTAGCCCTTTTTCTGGAATCTTGCACCTCGTTCCATTTTCTCACCAACGTCGGTTTCAATTCCAAAACCAGACTGTCACCGTGAGCGTGCAGGGTTTGTGTGCGTCTGGTAACCGTGGAGGTGATTTGGGTCGTTTTTGGACACCGTTTGGTTGCGATAGAGTTGGATTATTCAAATAACAAAATGAAATCTGATGACAGACATCTCAATAACTAAATCCAATGGGACAACAGACACGAGCTGCACACTAGTGCACCTGGGATGTTGATGATTGTACCTCATTGCACTGGAAATCTGTGTTGATACAACTAACCAAAAATCTGTCGATCCCATCTGGTCTCAGCCGTTATTTATATATATTCAATTACAAAGCTCAGTCAGTTCCTGCTTTCAAGAACATTAACCACCAAGGATCGAGAATGCAACCTAAGCAAATTCACTTTCCAGATCCTTCCGTTGTCAACAAAGTGAAATACACCCTTGCTGTTTTTTCCTCTTTTTATTTTCATTGCATTCCCAGGTGGCATTAATTAACTAAAGAAACTATAACCACAACTATGAAAATGAGACGTAAATCCAGGTATAATTTACTTCCGTAAGTACTTACTCATAATTATAGCAACAAATCTTTTTCCTAAGACAGTAAACACTATGTACACCATGTCATTGAGTAGGGACAAACCCTTCCCATAAGCGGAGGACGTCAGGTGACAAACCTGTGATAGCATTTGTGTATATGGAAAACAACACTAACGTATTAGTTGTGTCTGCTCCTGTCACTGTGTGTCGCACACACGTGCATCAATTCCTTCCGGCAACTGCATGAGGTGAAAGCGTGTCCCGCCCACGAAACGACACGGAGGCCCCCGATGTACGAGGGAACCGACAGGCTGGCAGGAAGAGATAGAAGATACCGTCCTCAAAGTAAAGAAGTCGGCCTCCCCATCCCATCCGTCACCGACGCCAACCTGCCGCTGTCTCCTCCGACTGCGGATTGTCTCGGTACCCTCTGCCTTCCTCCGTTTGTGTGAGCGAGCCAGATTTCTTAGTTGCTTTGCATCACCAGGAAGCACATGGGAAAGGCTCAGTTTGACAAAGAAGGTGACATAACAGATTGCACATGTAGGACGGCGCACAGTGACAAGCGAATGGGATGTGAGGCGAAGGGGACAGGTGCAGTTTGTTCCCGTTTGGCCCCTGGTTCACCAACATGGTCGGCTGTTGGGGCTGCAGCAGTGGCCGTGACATGTTCATCAATGGAGGGAATCGGGGTACTTCAACCCGATTCTCTGAGTCATCATACATGTGACGAATACTTTTCATTTATATAATTATCGCCAATGTCCATTGTGAATGAATGTCCATAAATCATCTTAGAAATTGTAGAAAAGCAAAACTTCTCACTTAAGAAGTCCCCTGTTTAATAGCTAAGTTGGCACACTAAATGGTGCTTATTCTACCAAAATGTTAATAAATACGCTTTGCAACGCCTTAATTCCTGTGTAAAGCCCCTAAATTATGGTAACTATAGTTGCAAACATTAGAGCATAATTATCCTCCTATAGAAAAGGAGTGGAAAAAAAAGCCATACATATGGATATTAATATAATAGAGAGAGGGGGTCAGACTTTGACCATCCTATACTGTTCTTACTCAATGGCAACGATCCGGTCAAGACTTCTGCTACACATTTATCAAACCAAATCTTCTCTTACACAGAACATGAGCGATTCGGTTTTCATTAGTTTCTTTACTGTTTTCTCTCACGCAGTCCAGGTTTTCTGCTTCCTGACTAAACGGAGCAAAGCATTCCGGCACTTCTACCGTGCAGCTGTAGTCCAACATTAACAAAGCCTTCCGAAGCATACATCACCCTTCCATGGAATTCAATCTTTCCCGGAGGTTAGTTCTCCCCCAACCAAGACTGGAAGTAGCATCTGTCAATAAAGTAGAAATGAAGGCTTGATTATACAGCTGGCTGGCCGGCAGCCATCTCTTCGAAGACAGGAGAGGAGAAAGAGTGAAAGAGAAGACGAGGGAGAAAAGTAAGAATTTGGTTGTTTTACTTCGGCCGGGCCCTTCCTCGCCCGCGTGCAGCAGCTGTAAACGCAGCAGTCAAAACAAACCTGGGATGCCAAGGGCTATTCTGCTTTTGTGCACACGCCCCGACTCCACCTATGCACACAAACACAAACCTGTGCGGTATTTCTTTACCGACTTCTTCACTCCTGCGTGTGAGCTTCATGAGATCGCTCGGCCTGTGGCAGAGTGCAACCCTCGCTGGCTCAGTGAGCGTTGCACCGCAGATTGAACTTTCTCATGTGGGATCCAAACACAAATAATCCCTTCGTGAACAGTCGTGTTTGGTTTGAGAGCCGATGGCTACAGCATAAGTTCCTGGAATTTGAAAAATAAAGGGGCGGTCGTGGAGCTCCGTTCATATATATACACTACCGTTGAAAAGTTTGGGGTCACTTAGAAATGTCTTTATTTTTCAAAGAAAAGCACTGTTTTTTCAATAAAGATAACATGAATCAAAAATACACACTATACATTGTTAATGACTATTCTAGGTGGAAACGTCTGGTTTCTAATGAAATATCTCCATAGGTGTATAGAGGCCCATTTCCATCAACGATCACTCCAGTGTTCTAATGGTACATTGTGTTTGCTAATCGCCTTAGAAGACTAATATCTGATGAGAAAACCCTTGTGCAATTATGTTAGCACAGCTGAAAACAGTTATGCTGGTGATATAAGCTATACAACTGGCCTTCCTTTGAGCTTGAAGAACAAAATTAATACTTCAAATATTAATCATTATTTCTAACCTTGTCAATGTCTTGACTATATTTTCTATTCAATTTTCAATTAATTTGATAAATAAAACTGAGTTTTCATGGAAGACATGAAATTGTCTGGATGACCCCAAACTTTTGAAAGCCACGTTGGGTCAGTGGCTCACTTCAGACCTGCCTCATGATGAAGTTTCAGAGCAAAGCAGTAACTAAGAGATGATGCACGAAGCAGAGCCCGGCTGTAAGACGCATCTAAATACACACAAACAGCTTTAGAGGAGACAAGACAGGTGGGGTTTTGTGCTGAAATGACTCTTTTTATTCTCTCATGGGGGCTGCTTGAAGGCTTGCCAAGCCGACCGTTCGAAAGCTAAGTGTGTGTGTGTTTGTATGTGTGAGTGTGTGTGTGCGTGTGCTCCTCACCCCGTGGAGTCAACTGCGCAAGCCGCACGAAGCGCCTTCGGAATCCCACCTTGCTAAATAAACGGGCCGATTGAAAAACAACTCACAGGCCTAGTTCCACTCAGGACCTACACCTAAACTTTTCCAGTGCTTCCCCCCCCTCTCAACTCCACTTCACCCCCACCAACCTCCTTTCTCTCCCCTCCTCTCGAACCTCCTTTCTTCTTTTTCACATGCTTTTACAGTGAGGTACGCTGAAAGCTCTCTTTGTTGCCACGGTCTGTGGCGTTTGAATGGTACCAAACAAGCGCCCAAGTGCACCGAGCCCCCAAGACGGCCACTGAATAGAATTCTTCTTCTGACTTCTCCCTGGCCGAGCGACAATGAGTGGGACCACTCCTTTCTAGTCAAGCCCGCACTAATGGCTAAGACAATATTTGCAGGAATGAGGGGGATTTAATTTGCATTCAGGCTGTCTCCATTTCTATTCACAGGACTTGGGCCCTGCTCAGTTCAACTGTGCCGCAGCCTCTGAATGTACGAATTCGGCCGATTTCACTTTGATTTTTTTTTTTAACCCCCCCTCCACTGACACTGAACCCCCCCAACCTAGTCTTTTTTCTTCTTTTTTGGAAGGGGGGGCGGGGTCTTTGTAACACAATTTACTGCCTTGTGCTTGGTTTTTCTGATTCAAAACGGAAAAGGAGAATAGAGGGTGTGAGAACGGGAACAGGTGTGTGTCACAAATTCACACGGGTAAACTCAAATGCAGAAGAAACGTCCGACTCTGGGTTTGAGGAACAAATGTTTTCACTTGAAACCAGACTGGTCATGGGACTAATGATGAAAAATAGCCTCTTGGCTAACTCTGGCACATTTACTGCAATGTTTTTATCAATGTGCACTGTCCCTTATTAAATAAACCATTTTTTTAAAATTAAAAAATGAGCGAATTGACACAAGGGGCAAACCACACAACAATCTGGCAGGAAACAAATCAAAGACTGGGAGAATATATAAGGTGGGGAAACACAGGTGTGGGACATCAGGGATCAGCGAGACGGGAGTGGCTGGGGCAGGTGACGGGAATGACACAATCAGGAGAGGCTGAGGGCAGGTGCAGGGAATGACCAATTCCTGGGGAGACGGACACAACATTAACAGGGTGTTACAGTCAGTGCGTTTACATGATGGTATAATTCGAATCTTGCTTTAGTCGGACTATGCTATCTTTTGGGGGATCTGCTGTTATCCCAATATACATGGCAGTGAGTAATTCGAATCATTGGCCGAAAGCATGTCATATCCGATACGATAGGTGGCGCTGTTTTCATTACAACTCGTGGTGATACAGCCATTTCCGCTTGACCTCTTCACCACCACCAACAACAACATTTCGAGAAAGATGGCGAACAGAGAGCGAGGCGAAGCTACATCCCTCTACTATTCTTCCATGGTGTTAATAGGAGTACAGCGAATGCAAATGGCGCTATTGGCTGAGTTGATAACGGAGAGAAGACGCCGTCACCGAAGGTACACGGAGAATTTAATTTATCGTCTCTTTCGACTTCCGGGTCAGGACATGGGAGGGAGGGAGGGCGGAGGAGGGCGGCGGGATCTCGAGCATGCGCAAAGACGCAAAGTCCAGTTCCGAATCGAATTCAGAGTTACATGCCGCGAGAGTCGAATTATCAACTGGATCGGACCGAGCTATCCAGGGGTGTTAATCGGACCGAAGTCGGACCGCACATAGTCCGACTAAGGTGTTTACATGAAACGGATAATTCTATTTCAGTCCGACTAAGCCAATAATTCGATTGCATGTAAACGCACTGAGTGTGGGTCAGAAAACGGAGGGTATGGTTTTGGGGATATTGCGGCAAAAATAATTGAACATTGTGACCGTCGTGATTTGTTTTCTTAAATAATCTCGTCTCCCTTGTCACACTAATTGCATTGCTTTCCAGATTATCCTCAGGTGCAATCAGAGTCCTCCTGATCTTGAAGGGTCCACATGAAAGTGAGACTAGAAATTTGTCGATGAAACATCCTCCAGGATTAACTATTTAAGATGTTTTATCTTCAACTGATATTAGAAAAGCTATTGTTACAGGTTCAAAATGAGCTGCGGGCTAGGAAAATAATTCCTTGGCCGCCGCCTGATTAAATAAAGTAATTAGCAGAGTCATTTTAAAAGGAAGGTGCTTTAGATTACAAAAGAAAATACAACAGGCAAAAACAGTCCATAATGCTGACTGACAGCAGAGAGAGAAGTAATGTGGTAAAACACCAAACTGTGTTTTTACTCCAGGCTTTTTTGAAAGTCTTTTTAATCAGCACACACACACACACACATATTAAGCTACACACACACACAGTGCTAATTATCACGCCTGCGTTTCTTTTTTACCCATTTGATGCTGAAAATGAAAATGTTCCTGAGGATTGTTCACATAGAAATCACCTTGGAAAATGCCTGTCGCATCAATTGCCGCCGTATAAGTGACTTTCTTGGGAGGGTTTTGTCGGCCGGCAAGAAGCTCAGCGCGGTAACAAAAGGACGTCGGAGCGCGGCGTCAAGTTGGGTATTAAAATGGAATTCAGCCGCGAGCCATCCATCTACCGGCAGACAGTCGGATCGTTTGCATACTTAAGACGACAGTGAAATCTATATTTGGGATGCTGTGGCTGTGAAGCAGTGATCTGCCGCTTGTTTATTTTGCTCCGCTGGGAGTAAACTCAACAAACGAGCTGGACATAAAATGAGATTATCTGCATCCAGGTGGTTTTAGTATGAACGGAAAACCTTGAAACTTATTACTTCCTTTTTAATTCAGATCTTAAAAATCATAGTTTGACTTTTTGCGTGAAACGCTCCAATTGGCATTCTTGCTGAGAGTGAGATGAATAAATCGAGACCATTTCTACTCGATAAATATGATAGCAGTTAGCTTAGCTTAGCATAAATACTTTAAACATCTCTTCTGGCTCGCCTCTAAAAAACACAACTTGTAACACGGACAGTAATATTTTCATTTACGAGCTTAAGAGGAAGTGGCAGGTGGATTTTAGACAAAGCCAGACGAGCTGTTCCCCCCAGCTTGCAGTATTAATGCTAAGTTAAGCTAACAGTCTCCTGGCTGCTGGTTCGTATCAAACAGACAGACGTGATAGTGGTATCAATCTTATCATCTACTCTTGTTCAAATAAATAAAGTATATTTCCCTAAATGTCAAACTACTTGCTTTAACATGAGCTCTACCCACGAGAGAGAAACATGGAGATCCTGGCTGTGGGGGTTTGTTCACAAACACCATCTTTCACAGGGCGGTGTAACTTTGACTCTAATGTGTCCTCTGAGGTCGCTAACATCGATCCTGCCTTTTTCTAAAGCAGGAACTGCAAAATGCTGTTGTTTTAAAGACATCTTTCAGCAGGAAAAATGGATGAAGCCTCCGTCGAGAGGTTTGCGCCTCTGGGAACGTGAGATGGTAAACAGACGTTTGACAGCGCTGTTCACACACCGCAATAAAGCAGTCTGTGTTCGCGTATTCTCTTTGAGTTGTCTAAGCAGGGCTCGACGTGGGGAGCGCTCGCATTTTGCCTGAAATGTGTGTGTTTTAGTCATAAATATTCAGTTGACAAAATGAATGATAACAGGGGTGGATACACATAACAAGGTGGGGTTGGGTCTGACCCCGTGGATGACCTCCTCTCTTAATTATTCACTATCAGTTACTGGTATTGTTTTTTAAATTATCATTATTATGGTTTCATTTTATTTCGCTTTTCATTATGTCACGTATTAGTCACCTGCTCCCAGGAAGGAAGTGCATGTGGTGTGTGTGTGTGTGTGTGTGTGTTTGTGTTAAGACAAAAGGTCCTTCCTCTCTCGACTCCACAATGGACTCTTAATCATTACTCCTCTCCAAATTGCCGCGATGGAACTTTTGATCAGCGTCCAAGGAAAAAAAGAGAGGTGGAGAATGTCGGGTGGGCTTTGGAGTTGGAGGAGCAGCGAGGACATAACAAGCACCAAACTCCGGTAATGAAAGAAGCTTCTTTTTTAACTCAAATCCACCGCTTTCCACATTCTGCTCTGCGGGGTCAGCAGAGAGGTGGAAAAGAGAGAGCATCTGGTTGACAGAATGCTGTGCCACACACACACACACAGACACACACGTACCATCACCACTCACCTTCACATAGTAATGAGGAAAAAAAAAGCTATGTACATCTTACAGTAAAAACGGGGAAAGGTTGAGAGAGTTGGGGTTGGTGCATTGGGATAGAGGAGCTGGAAAGAGTTGACTTAAGCTGAGGGAGAGCAAGTTTTGAAATGGGCATTGTACGAGGCAGAGGATGGGGGAGACGCTCACTCATATTAAATGAGCGCCTCCCGAGCATGTTTTTTTGTTGTTGCCCTTGCCAGGTCTCAGATTGAGGGGCACCAGCTCCAACACAATATTTTTTCGCCCGCGGTCATATTGACTCCAGCCAGGCTGTTGGGTCTGATATGACTGCAGGCTATGTGTGGGCCTGGCTGCCTCGCTGCTCGGCTGGTTTCTCCGTGGACAGAGAAGAGGGGGGGGGGACCCTTCGAGTGTGTTTAGTTTTCCACAGGGCAGATATACTCGCGCTCCCATCTACCAAATTAACGAGATGAAGTGCCGACGATAACGATTCTGACAGCACGTCTGTCTATCTGCCTCGTGAGAAGGAGCCGCTCGCTTCTGTACGTCAAGGAATTCCAATGAGCCCAGTCCGAGGACTGTTTTCATTGGTAATTGCATTCCCAGAAGCCGGGTTAATGAATCTGAATTGCTGAAATCTTTACTCCTGATGAGTTGATGTGTCGGCTGGGCATTGGCTCGTTACACCGGTAAAAGTTGGAGCCCCGGGGAAAAAAAGTAAGCAATAAAAACAGGAAATCTGTCACAGTACACATTCCTGTTCTCCCTTATATCATTCTGTAGAGGGCTTGCCACAGGTGACGTACCCTTATGTTAGAGCTATACTTATCGAATGACAGGTGTCCACCCTCACTGTTATAAAATTCTGCAAGAACTCCCGAGTGCAGCTCTTTTGATTCATGACTCTGCTCTGAGAATGTGCTCGACGCTTTACAGCTTCCTGTCAATTCAATTTCGGAGGTGAATTATGATGACTGTTCTTTAAACAGCATATTCCTGCAAAGATCCTGCGTCTGTCTTTCTCTTCTCTCGCGTCTCCGTCTTTTCTCAGCACGACAGGCTGACAGGTTCCTGATTTTTAATCACAAGCTTTGATTTAACTGATTTGACCACAGAAAAACACACACACACACACACGTCCAAGTTGCAATGAGTAAATGTAAACCGAGATGTTTAGAATTGCAAATGGTGCATTCGGTCATTCAAAGGGAGCCTGTGTTTACTTGCATCAGGTTCCAAACCAGCCAGTGGCCAATCAGATAAGGGACTACCCCCACTCATTTGCTTCCTGCTCTCACAAACACACACACACACACAAACACAGCGGATTCCCAGCTAAAGAGGAAACATTAGCACCCCGCTGGTGTCTATTTCCCTCGGCACCTGACGATGTTCTCATCCAGAAAAGTGCTTTTGTTCTTGCCCCACGTGCATTGGTGGAGCCCCTCAGTGTGCCCTTATGATCTCAAATGTTTCATAGGGGATTATCAAAATGAGGATATGTCAACAAATGGGACGCGCTGCCATCTCTGCTGGGGGTGAGAGTGACTCTTGAGAAAGACATTTGTGACAAGTACAAACATTGTGGTTTCAGGAGTGACATGAGTCCATATCCTCCATGCGTATGCACACGAGTACATTTAACACACAGTTCCCTTAGTAAGAGAGTTGAACTCAGTATGTCCATTTTATTTCCTATCTTTTTTGGTTTGGGGCAGTGGATTGGTATTTTTTTCAGGCTCTTGAAAACAATCAATTATTTTAGTGAAAATCATTAAACTGTGAAGCAGCTGGCGTTACATAACACATCTCATCATAATGTCCATTTAGTAGCCCATATCTTCCTTAACAGCTAATAATTTTTCGACTATTGTCTTCAAGGTCAAGAATGAACTTTTCATATCAATTTATAAGTCAACATGTATGAAAAGTCCTTATAGTGCTCAGTGAAAAGGAGATTTGAACACCTACATACACATCTTTACCAATAGGAAATCAGATTCAGCAGATACACATTTTTGAATGCACACTCTACGTGCAATGTGCAAGTGTCAACACATTTGATACATCCACATTTCACACAAGGCGATGCACAGGCTTCTTATGACTCCTCGTTCGTCCTGGGATATGCCCGTTAAATGCAGCTGCAGCCTTTTATCACGCTGCCAAGTTCTGGAAGAACGACAGCGAGATCACGTCTGAAACTGAAAGGATTCCTCCAGTGCCTCCGTGTCTCAAATCAGCTCAAAGAACGGAATGCTGTGAAGGGGGTGGGATACAACATGACGAACAGCTGTCCAAGGCAACGCCATCCAATCCAACCGAAATAAATAATGTGACAAGTTTAATGCTTTTGGCATTCATTTGTCAGAGGGGTGGATTTATCCAGGGTTTTGAACTTGTTTTACTCAAGTTTGAGTATTTGACATTATTAAAGCATCACTGAGCTCCAAGAGCCCTTCGTCGAGGCAACAATGAGCGCTTGTTCTCCAGCTGTCAGAGCCCAGTTTAACTCCTGGTATGGTATGTATTAGAAATGTGTGATTTTCCACAAAGTATACACTCAGTGCGTTTACATGATGGTATAATTTGAATCTTGCTTTAGTCGGACTATGCTATCTTTTGGGGGATCTGCTGTTATCCCAATATACAGGACTGTCTCAGAAAATTAGAATATTGTGATAAAGTTCTTTATTTTCTGTAATGCAATTAAAAAAACAAAAATGTCATGCATTCTGGATTCATTACAAATCAACTGAAATATTGCAAGCCTTTTATTCCTTTAATATTGCTGATTATGGCTTACAGCTTAAGAAAACTCAAATATCCTATTTCTAAATATTAGAATATCATGAAAAAGTATACTAGTAGGGTATTAAACAAATCACTTGAATCGTCTAATTAACTCGAAACACCTGGAAACACATTTTCAAATGTTTGATTTTGTTTTGCTGTTATAAATCTTTTTTTTTACTTGGTCTGAGGAAATATTCAAATTTTATGAGATAGGATTTTAGAGTTTTCTTAAGCTGTAAGCCATAATCAGCAATATTAAAAGAATAAAAGGCTTGCAATATTTCAGTTGATTTGTAATGAATCCAGAATGCATGACATTTTTGTTTTTTTAATTGCATTACAGAAAATAAAGAACTTTATCACAATATTCTAATTTTCTGAGACAGTCCTGTACATGGCAGTGAGTAATTCGAATCATTGGCCGAAAGCATGTCATATCCGATACGATAGGTGGCGCTGTTTTCATTACAACTCGTGGTGATACAGCCATTTCCGCTTGACCTCTTCACCACTACCAACAACAACAACAACATCAACATTTCGGGAAAGATGGCGAACAGAGAGCAAGGCGACGCTACATCCGCTACATCCCTCTACTATTCTTGCATGATGTTAATAGTGACATTATCGTCTCTTTCGACTCTTTCGACTTCCGGGTCACGACATGGGAGGGAGGGGGGAGGAGGGCGGCGGCATCTCAAGCATGCGCAAAGACGCAAAGTCCAGTTCCTAATCCAATTCACCGTTACATGCCGCGATAGTCGAATTATCAACCGGATCGGATCGAGTTATCCAGGGGTGTTAATCGGATCGTAGTCGGACCGCACATAGTCGAACAAAGGTGTTTACATGAAACGGATAATTAGATGTCAGTCCGACTAAGCCAGTTAGTCGAATGCATGTAAACACGGTCACGGTATCCTAAACAAGTTAACGAGCTGCCGCGGTGAACACGTGAGTCCTTCAGAACAACAGCGTGCTGCTGCAGTCCTGGGCTGTCAACAGGTGGGGTTGCTGAGCAGCAGACGGGTGCACTTCATTTTATTGCAGTGCAACGGGATACCTTTACTTTGTATCTTTAAAATGAATGGTGAATTAATCAGTTTGAACACAGTTATGATCACACATCATTATGGATTCACAAAGCAGCTTTCGCTCTCGATGAGACCGAAGAAACAGACACGCTGGAGCTCCACCTCTGTGGTTTCTAAGACATGGGTTTCACACCTATGATGTGGATATCTGTCTTTTATAAGTCATGTTTCTAGAGTGTCGAGCAAGAGGCCACCAGCGTCTATTGTGCGCGTGTGGGAGTGAAGGTTGGCCGGGGTGGTCCCGGCCCTGAGACAACAGCTCAATGTCCCGGTCTTTGTGCGAATGGCCTCGCTGAATTAGCCTCTGCCACCTCTCACTGCCCCCTCTGCTCCGCCGCATTACCATGAAGAGATTTCCATTGTTGCGCCGCAAAATGTAACAATTTCATTACGACGCTACTGCAAGACTCACAACCCGGCCCCCGGCAAAGGCGGCGTCGGTGGCGAGGAAGACGGCGTCCAGGGGTGCCAGGATGCAGCGGTGGCCGGAGCAGGTTACCTCTGAAGCCTCCAATTAGACCCGATTGGATTGCGAGTCATCCCTTCAATTACCTCGGCTAATCGGGTTTCCCGCTGTCAGACAACTGTGTGAAAAATATATTAATAAATACCGCATTCGAGGTGTGAGGCTCTGTTGTTTCACACTGGGGGAAAAAAGCTCAACAAAAATACCAATTAAAGGGGAAGCCTGGGCATCAGATTCAACAGGAGAGAAAGAGAAAGAAAAGAGGGAAGCAACATGACATGAGACAAAGACACAACTAAAAAGGTAAAGGAATGTAGGATTTGCCTTCCCTACGATTGAATATTTCACGAAGCACATGGTTGAAAGGTAACACAATGCTCAGGCATTGACATTCCTATTAATTTTTAACAAGCTGAGCAGGGTATTCAGCGGTTTTGCATATAGAACCGGGATGAGGCATGAAATCAAGGAATTAAAAAATTAATCAAACGTCCAATTGGACATGTCGCAGCATTCAGATAATGTGTGTGTTAGACTGCAGATACATTACAGCGTTTATCAACGAGCATTAAACAACGGCTGTTGTTTGGAGGGATGTTAGCCCCTGCTGTTTGTGTGTGTGTGTGTGTGTGTGTGTCCAGCGACCAATGAACCAGAAGATATCCTAGTGACCTCGACTTCGACACCATCCCTCCCCTGGCTGCAGGTTTAGTTTTTTACAAACGCCTGTGTCCTGACGCTGCGAAGGGAAATGCCTCAAGCAGATGCAATGAGATACCTCGGTGTGCTGTCACAAACAAGCAGGTCAGCCAGAGATGATTCAACAGGCGGGAGAGAAATAGAAAGCTCCAGGAAGTTGAGAGTTGTTCCTTTACAAAAAGAAGAGAAATTCAACACACTTTTAACTCGATTGGATAGTTTTCAGGACGCTTCTGCTGCAAATTGTGTGAAACGTCCTCTTCGATTTCTATGCATCGCTGATTCAGAGAAAGTCAGGGCAGTCATGCATTTATCAACTATTGTATGTAGACATGGAGGCTAAACGCGTGCAGCACAGCCCTTTTCAATCAAATCAAATCTTCACGCAGCGTGGCAGGAAACTTTGGCCCTCGCCACCGAGGGAGAATGTCTTATCCTGATAATTGAAATGGGATATAGAGATTGCGTTGCCACAGGGCGGAAGTGCTCCCATTGCTTAAACTTCTCAGAGCTGCAATGGGCTCGATGAGCCAGGCAGATGCAGTCGGACTGCGTTTGATCCTCGTGGAAATGGGAGTAAATCGGGCACATCCATGAAGCGCTGAAATCCCATTCAAGCCTTCAGCGCTCGGGAACATGCGAGCTTGGACGGACATGTGTACGTAGCGGTTCATGAGAAAGGGCGGCTTTAATTGAACTGAAGCCTTATAATGGAAAGGGCCCGAGAACCAAGGAGATTTTCTTTGGATTCTGTAAATGTGTAGAAATTTATATATATTTTTTAATATCTATTTGCCGGCTTCATTTGGGAGGCAAGAATAGCCGAAGTTATCGCTGCACCGGGCAGTGCAGGAGGAGTTGTGCAGAAGGTTCTTTACGTAGGTCGCACAAAGATCTGCGCTCTGTGTAAACTTTGCGTTGGAGAGTTGGCAGCGCGATCCGTTCATACGGGGCGGCAACATCGGCATGACAACGCGTGATGTTTGCAGTGTCAACCGGAGCGCTTCGTTAACACTCCTGCTGATCGTATGTTTGCACTGGCAGTCAAACAATCAGGAAGAGGGATAAGGAAAAGGTGCTCCTGAAATAAACTTTGCCTGATTGTGTTTTTTCAAAACTAATTTACACATTAAAGTCTCTTGGGGAGTTCAACTGGGGTGGTCAACTTTTTTTTATATTAAGTGCCATTTTTAGATGTTCTTGTTTATGAGCGTGCCGTATCACTGTCCAGACACCACATATACAGTATGTCCGACGGATCTGTGGAAATCCACATCATTTTTTTAATAAAAAGATATTTCTCCCATAATCATGACATTGTAATCATATATAAGAGCTGATGTTTGGCAGGTTTTTGATTTGCCACGTTCATCATCTTGGTTGAGCTTGTAAGCATGCTCACATTCTCTGATTAGCTCTAAACCTCACAGGGTCCATTGGGCCTGGCTGTGTCTGATGCCTCCTGCCTGGTGAGCCGACCCCCTGCCACGGCCCTGCTAATCCCCCCCCCCCCCCCCCCACCTCCTCTCTACCTCTTTCTGTTTCATGGATTTCATGCCTATTATGAACTATTCATAAACTCTGTAATACCCATTGAATGTGTTGTAACTCTGTAATGATTCCTTCTGTACACATGACATCTATTGCATCTGTCCATCCTGGAGAGGGATCCTCCTCTGGTGCTCTCCTGAAGGTGTATTCCTTTTTCTCTGTGAAAGGTTTTTTTCTACTTCTTGGGAGTTTTTCCTGATCCGATGTGAGGTCCTGGGACAGGGATGTCGTATATGTGTACAGATTGTAAAGCCCTCTAAGACCAATTGGTAATTTGTGATATTGGGCTATAAAATAAACTGAATTAAATTGAATTAAACACAGCTACACAAGTGACGCTGAGGTCGACTGGAACATCTTTCGTGTTGCAGGTATCTGGTCAGAATCCAAAGAAAGAAATTTGACCTGATTATAAAAGTAAGGGATGGCCCATTCACCCCAATGGAGACATGAATGTTTGAACTTCTTGGCAATCAATACAGTATTTGTTGAGATATTTCAGCCTGGGCCAAAGAGGTGGACCGACCAACCGATCAACATTGCCAATCCCTTCAGGTGAAAGAATAAATAGTGAGCATGCAGCTGTCGGGTGGTGCAACATTGGATAAAGTGCGCATCCGTGGATGTTAGCCAGAGGCAACTGGATGTTTTCCTGACTTTTATGTTCCAGCGTGGAGGTGCAGACAGCTAGGATGTCAAAATCTGGATGAGGAAATTATGTTTATATATGCATGGTATGATGTAGCCATTCAATGAAAATAAAGTAGTGCATAAGCGGGAGCTCCTTTGCTCACGCTGCCCACTTTCGAGTCCGCAAAACCTTTTGAGTGCCCATTTTTGTTTTCCCTTGATATTAATCCATGTTACACCGAAAGTGAGATCTCATGTTTGATGAGGCGACAGTGTCAACGCAGCATCTGTTTGCCACTCAGGCCGGTGTTCACTCGTGATGCGGCTGCCTAATGAGGCGTGGAGGTCAGCTTGTAGGTTATGGGAACCGGGGCCGTGGTCAGACCCTGGAACCATGGACAAACAGGAGGATGTATACAACAGGTGAGATTTGATACCGGCCCCATTCACTCCCAAAGACCAGGAGAGAAGACACTACAGAGGCATGGAAACCAAATCTTTGACCCTGATGTCACTTCCTCTTTACTTAAAAGTTTCAAATTACCCTTACTTCTTATGTAAACCCCCGAGTAGCTAAACTGCTCTGGAATGATCCAACCCAAACCATTACTCCCGACTGTATCTGTTGGTTTCCTGAGAAGGAGACTTGTTATTTCCCTTCCTGTCATGCCTCGCTTTCCCATATAAACACCGATGAGGAGGGAGAGAAAATATTACAGCTTAAAAGCAGTTAATGTCTCCATTCACTTAAGCAAAACCTACATCTTCTGTCAGTTTGTGCTCTCGGCTGCAGCTCTGCCTGCTCTGGATCCCTGCCTCAGTGTCAGATTAGGAGCGAGCTGTTCATGAATATACAGCCGGTTACCCTCATTTCGTAACATTAGTCCCTGTTTGGCTTAGAGCCAGTACAGTAGGGGTAAATAGAGTAAATACTGACAGGCCTTGCAGATGCTAATGTACTTAGCGTTAGCGGTAAACAAAATGAGATTACTGGGGAGGGAAGGCAAACTCAGAATTTGATTTACTCAGGCTTAGCGTAAACAGCTTGTCAAACTCCTTCTCTGCTGCAATAAAAAGGCTGCAGAATGTGTGTTTGACTAACAAGCACAGAAAGTGTTTCTTGCTATTCATGAAAAATTACAGTGGCAATTGTCACTGTAATTGGGAGTCACTGGAAAGAGGAAATGGAAATGATAGTTCACTTTTGTTGTTGTTCTCCTTCAAATTGTTGTTGTTGTGTTTTTGAGGCGTACGAGTTTGGGATCAATCTGTTCAGTTATTATGATAATGGAATATGAATCAGCATAATGCTGAACGAAAATGGAGAAACACGTTTAGCATATAGGAGCGTACAGCAGGGAGAGATCACCTCAGTGTTAGGCGCCGTGTCTCTGCAACATTAACATAATCCACAGAATAATCCAGAGGCGGCCTCTCCATAACAAAGCAGATAACAAGCGCAAGACACCACTTCCTTATTGGAATAAAACTCAGCTATATGACTTGGAACCAGTTTTTTATTGTGATTAATAGGATTTTCCAAGTTAAAATTTTTCATTTCTTTCCATACTTTCCCACTTTTTTTCTTCTCTCTTTTTTTTGTTCTGATGACTACGCATTCATATTATTTCTTCCCTCTAGTCGCCAGGAGAAAGTTGTCAGCGTTCCTCCAAAAAATTGGCAGACTAATTGCATGTCAATAATTCAATGCTTAATTTTAATAACCAGGAGAGTTCATTCATTCTCCGTCTATGCTGCCTGACGATGTGATAAATAGGGATGAAAGATAAAGCTTGCAGAGGGGAGAGGGGGAGAGCGGAGAAGGACGAGTGATAAAAGGCAAGGGGATAGATAATGTAAGGATATTCTATTCTCTTCCTCCCTCCACCCTTCCCAGATGGCAGAGAGGTCTCGCAGACTGCTGAGTCGGCAGTTTGGAGGAGCGTGTGGCCTTCCGGGGCACATGCCGAGCAGGAGGGGGAAGAAGTGGAGGTGGAAGAGGGACGGCATTTCTGAGAGCCGCCAGTCAGGATATTCTCATTTTAAAAGATGCTTTTATTGCACTTCATCCTAACTATTGATTGAGACATACCATAAGACAGTCCAGCAGGCAACACGGTGTGGGAAAAATATCATCAAAAGATTACACTCAGGAAATCCACTGTTGATTTTGCATAACCACTGTTGATTTTGCAGGCTGCAACCTTTGTTTGTATGAAAAGCTGAAGGTATTCTAGATGCTTTATTATGAATATGAACAGTAAACACACACACCCTCCCCCTCCCTCATGGATTGGAAGAAGATCAAGGCATCACAGACCACTCCTCACAATGGAAGCACTTCCTCCAGGCCTAATGGCCTCTGAGCCTCAGCTTTTGTCCCCTGATTAGCCAGCCTATTCAGGGATCAGCCCCCTAATTGCGTAGCCTGTTTAGCTATCCAGCATTACAGTACGAATTAATGAGACACAATTACTGCACCCAGGAAATATCCCGTCCCTGCGACCAACCCGATCTGCAGAAGAACTTTCGCTGAATAAAACCTCCTTGAGTCTAGAATTCAGCCTACTGTCATAAAAAAAGTGTAAGCAAGGTTTTTTTTCCCTTCCTCGCAGGAGAAAAAAAAATACATGTATTTATTCGAAGCGGTCTCATAATTAGGCCCTAGAGTGAATGAGTGATTGAGGGAGAGCAGGGGAGGAGATGGGAGAAAGAGGGGAGAGAGGGGTGGGGGTGGGAGAGAAGAGCGGCATTCAATAGCAAAAAGGCCCACAGATACAAAAGGCAGAAGAATGACAGGCACAAGAGGGAAACCTGCTCCGAGAAATGAGGAGGAGGGAGACTGGAAGGATGGATGAGGGGGTGGCGGGGGGGGAGTCAGATTCAAACCTACGGTTTAGCTACAGATAGCATTTCATCACTGTGGCTTTGTGGGGAGGCTGAAATGTGGAAGCAGCCCGAGGTGAGCAGCCCAGTCGGTGCTAATGGTGCTCGGTGACACTTTAAAGAACCTTTTGAGATGGGACAGCAGGCTTGGGAGTCCCATCCACGTGGGAGGAGAGTTATTGCTTGGAGCCAACACAGGATCCGCGGCCACAAACGAGACCGTATAGTCCTCACATGTTATACAATTCTGACACACTCTCGAGCAGTTTTGAATAGGTCACAATTTTCTGTGGCTATTTCCATTAAGCTGGATGGGTTGGGGGTTGTTTCTCAATACTGAGGCTGATAGAATGGAGTTGCAGTTGTCAGTCCTCGTGGTCTGCTGTTCATTGAGGAAACACAAGACAGGCTGCCAATCCGTCACATCGCTGACACAAACAGAGAGATGCACATTTCCCTCTGGGAAAATTAAGGAGTGACTGATCTACAAACTAAATATGTTTGCACAGCACAAAGAGAATCCAGGACAAGATGTGACTGCAGCAGACATCTGAAGGGAAGGAGTGGAAGTATAGGTGAACATAATGAACCCTTGTGTAAAATGTTGCTTTGGGGAATAATAACATTGTCAATAGTTTGAGGAGAAGATCGATACCACTCTCATGTCTGTTGGCAAAATATGAAGCCACAGCTGGTTAGCTTAGCTTAGCATAAACACGGGCACAGTCAGCCTGGTTCTGTCCAACGGTAACAAGAATAACCTAAGACTTGTCCAGATCAAGTCATCCGTGTTTAGATGTGCGGGATGCTTCATCATGTTAAAAATACTCCACTTAGCCTATTTCTCTCCATGAGCCCCCGCGGGGAAATGTGTAGGCCCTACTCTGCATTTGACTCATCCAAACGACTTAAGAGAAATGGACCAACTCCACTGCTGAGGTCTTGAATCAAGAGCGCTGCCAGGAGCATTCCCAAAACCTAACGTTCATGTATTTTGGGGATGGGAGGAAACTAGAAAATCCCAGAAACACAGGTTAGGACATAACGGGAGACCCAAAGGTCTCAGTCGTGAGACAGCAGAGCTGTAAAGGGGGCCGTGTCTGCTGTAGCTCTTCAGCTCTCGGACAAGAGTGGACCAGTTCGCCAGATGAGATAAGGCTGAAAGGTTGACAATTTCTGGCAGCAATTAACATGGACGTCTCAGTCACTCATCAACATTCCGTCTGCGGCACTTCGCTGAGAGGTCCTAATCAAACACAAAGCTGATTGATTCCTCGCACGGAGTCACGTGGCCCACACATGCCGTTTGTGAGTGAGCGAGCGTTCGGGGTGGGGGGGAGCTTGTCAAGTCCTTCTGTGGTTTGTAATCTCTGAATTTGCCCAAGATTAGCCGCCAAAAAGAGGATTACTACTTTCCTGGGGAATATTTTTCAACACACGCCGTAGTCATTTCAGGAATGTTCAGTGGGGCTTTGGGAGCATTGTGTTTACTCATCTGTCAGTCTGTTTTCCCCTCTCCGTCGCTGATTGAAACAAGCCACACACCTCACACTCCCTGAGCACTCATTGCGGCTGAGTCTGGTGGTGTTGACTGTGCAAACGCTAATACATTAGCCTCGGTGTTATCTGCACTGGGAGCCTGTCCGTCTCAGGCCTCGCTCGGAGCGGTTTACCTGAATGGCCTCTATTTCCTGGTGACCCCCCCCCCCCCCCCCTTAGAGCAGGTCGCAGCCTGAAGCCATCCCACCCTGGATCTTGGCCCTCCTCGGGTTTCCCCCTGCTCTCAGAAAAAAAGGAGGGAGAAGAAGAGTGACAGAGAGTTGTAAAAAAGAAAGAAAGAAAGAGGTCAGAAGCTCAGGTGAGTTTAGCGTGTAGCCTGTCAATCAGACATCATACGGCGTAGCTCAGGGGAGGCTCTCTCAGCCACCGCAGTGGCCCCTCTCCTCAACCTCTGGTGCTCCGTTCACCTTCATAGGTCTTTCACGGCACATTAAAAAGTACTCTCATTCAACCAGAGTTTTAGTTTCTCACATTTTCCCTTCCCTTTTTCCCGTAATAGTGGGAATCTATAACAGTTTCCATGCAGCCATTATTTGGCATCAAGCATTGTGATACATAGCCGGAAACTGACACACACACACCTGAAGACTTTGTATGTATATATATATATATATATATATATAACTTAGTAGACTTATGACAATACCAGAGGATGCTGTGTTGATTTTGACAATGTTTGCATGTCAAATATAAGACACCGCGAGATGACAGTCAGAGAAAACACAGATTAACAAAACCCATTAGTTAAAATAGCAGTAAATGCTAACTAGCAGGTCAGTGTAAAGGCACACTAAGAATGTGGTCTCAGCCCTCTTGTTTATCCTGCCTGATTGCACAATTAGTTTAGCAGCCTACTAAGCACACTTGCATTGTCTGCAGATGCCAATCTTAATGGTGTCATTGGCTGATAAAGACGTCTTCAGTCTACATGGAGGCTGGAGAGTCGAAGCGTTATTACGTGGCGCCTTACCTGCCTGATGCAATCAGTGAAAATAAAGTGCCCTCAAAGGGGCTCAGTGAAGTCTGCGAACCTCATTTCAGCAACACGATGATTTCAATTGATCCAATTATGTCGGAGGCGGAGGAGAGTGTCAGGAGGGCACCTTTATCTTGCCGTACTGTTGCACATTGCACAGTTACATCGGGAATGGACGGAAAGACACCACCATTGAATCAGATGGAAACAACATTTATTGCGTGAATGCATTTCTTGTGGCGAAAGGTGATCGGGGGGGGGGGGTGGTAACAGATAAGGTCACGTGTGTGTCACCACTGTAAAAAGTTATTTATCTTTAATGAGTTGTCTGGTTGAATAAAAGAAAAATGCAAACCCAGTGTGAAGAGTTGAAACTGACTGCTAATGAGCGGTAGAGGACGCCCAGGGTAGCTCACCAGGGGCGTCGCTCCGCCTCTCTGATGTGCACAGTGAGAGCGATCGCGGTGGGTTTGATCGGAGCCCGCCAAGAACAAGACGCAAACTCCACAATGTCGTTGGTGTTTTACACATCTGCTAACTCGCAGCCTCTCTGTCTCTTACCCTCTGGATACGGTTTCCCACTTCCGTACCATGTCGGTTTTTTCCGCCTCTTGCGGTGTCTCTCTCTCTCTCATTCCATTCTGTCTGGCGGTCATCCTTGCCTCGCCATCTGTTTCACAGAGCGCCACACACAGACGCGGTGGGAGGTAAGGAGGGAGACAGTGCTAAAGAGGGGATAAGTGAGGAAGGGAAACATGAAGGGTGTACAGCACATGATTCCACGGACATTTCAAAAGTCTCCGTGGCTTGTTTTTCTTTGTGTTGGCGAGAGTAAGAAGACACGATCTGCTCTCAAATCCGTCTGTTAAATATGAAGCTAAAGACAGCGGCTTGTTAGCCTAGCTTAGCATCAGAGGTAACTTGTTTACTCTGTGACGGGGCACATTTTATTATCGAAATGGTTTCTTCTGTTTCAAAACAAACTGTACATTTGTGGATGTATTGATCTGTTCTGTGGCCTGTAAACGTGCTTTGTTTTACCTTTTGGTTTGATTCTTACAATGTTACAAACAATTATGCATAACCCATATCAGACTGGACTTATACCAGTACCAAGGCTGTCTTAACTTTAGCCACCCACATGTCTTTTTAAACCAGCACCTTTTATCCGCATCACAAGATTAGCCGTCGTTGCTACCTCCAGGACGTAATGCTGGCTAACCAAACGGGATGCTTGTTCGTCCGCTCTGGTTTCATGTTTGACGCTAAATCCTCGGGTTTACTACCAAACGTACGTGTGTGGCCTAGTGCGGACACCACGGATGCGTAGTAGTTCAGTTTATACTGGCCCACTTTGAGGACCTGTTCCACACGTGCCCAGTAGATCTCTACACTACCACCCTAGCATAGAGGCTAGGAGGACAGGTCCGGACATGTCCGTATCGTCGTAGCTACGCACCGAGCCGATGAGTCCACTCTGTGACGACAACATTTACAGGCAACTTATTACTCTGTGATAGAACTGAATGATAATCCTCAGAGTCCCATCTGACAATGCAAGGAGTATAGTAATAAGTATAGTGATGAGGGAGTTCACTAGCAGGACTCGCTGCCTCCTTTTTTCCTATGGAAACAATGCGACCCCTCCGCAGTCTCGTCAGAACCGGCAGAGGCAGCCGGGCCGACCTCTCCACGGCATCCCACCGCTGTGTGCGCTACAACAACGACGAGCAGCGGAGCACGAAGGAATTACTATCTTCAGGATCCAAAGACAAGTGTTCCACCCCATGTGTTGGAACCAGATGGCAGGTCTACCTGTTTAAGTGCCGTCCATGTGTCGTTCCAGGCACGCAGGCCTCATCTCCGGTTACACATGGGGGTTAAAAAAATCAGTTCCCGGTATTATATGGGCTAGTGTGTGTGTGTGTGTGTGTGTGTGTGTGTGTGTAAGTGTGTTTCCTGAGTTGGAGAAATCTCTGTAGGCTCACTTACCTTTCTGGACGGAGAGAACAAGTCGCATGCTGTTTTACAAGAGGGGAGATAAATCTTACGGGAGTGTCAAGTAGCAGGCGTCATAGCAGCCAAAAGCAGACCTCTGCTGGCTGGACAGATTCTTGTGGCATCGGATGGCTGAAAACGCCAAACAATCACACGATAACAGATACACGCGCACTTTTCTTGGCTCGGGGACGGCAGCCAACAGTTCCTTGGCTGCAGGAGAGATTCTCCTCACGGAGGCCATGTTGCTTTTTAATGAGCTCCGTAAGCAAATAGTGGATCTGCTTTTCTCCAGATTTCCACCATAAATGATGGGTCTGTGTCGTTATGCAACAGGTTTGCATCGCTGCTTAGCAACTTCTATTCAGTTTCACTGATTATATACATTTTTCAAACTAAATTTCTACTCGTAGGATTAAAACCGCATAATTATGCTCTGAACAATGCAAGGTTTTATCAGCACTAAAGAGCCGGTCTCACCAAATTATAGGAGTTTCACCCCTCAGCCACGCAGATATAGTTTGAATTTGCCAAGATCGGGAGATATTTATCAATCTCCAATATTTTTGCTGCCGCCCAATGTGACAAATGGCCGTGAGCCCGGTAACATCGAATTACAATAGATTGGAGTGAAGGGGATTCATCCAGATATTTACTTTCTTGTACCACACTGCCTTCTCACGAGCACCTTTATTTTCAACTAAAATGGTCACATATGCAGTTTTTTTCTAAGCACGAGAAAACCTGCTAAAAACAAAGACTCCTTCCTCATTGCCAGTAGACCAGTAGGCCTTTAGTTTATTTGTTCTAGTGTGTTACATTCGGCCAACATCGTAAAGAAGGGTTATTAGTAAACACTGAAAATTGTTCACTGGTTACTCTTCTTTTTTTATCTTCCACTTATTCAGTCTCTTTTTCGAACCCTCAAACCAGAGTTGGTGAATATTGGTTAGTTTTATTTGGTTTCTGCCCAGTTTGGACGACGTGTCAGCAAGGTCAAAGTATTGTTTTGTATGTGAACAAATTGTCATAATTCTTCAAGCCTGTGTTGATTTTGTATATTATTCTTATACTTAAAACATGAAAAGGGGCTTAAAGTAGCACGTTCACCAGGGTGTCATGTTGCCACCACTTCCAATCTGAGCTGATAAATATCCATGACTTCTGCGGAGTCATTTGTCCCCGGGATGAATGCCCATTGTAACCTTTTCCACTGAAAACAAAAGCCAAACGTCAGAGGGGGTTTTGTCTCGTGGGAGAGGGGCTTTAGTGGCCTGAACCTAAAGATACGACAGGAAAATACTTTAGTATCCTTTTAAAATAGTGACAGTTGTTATACTTGCAAGAAATTATTGAAGATGCAAATACCTTTTGCTGCTGAGCAAATGAATAGAGGAAACCCTGCAGACAGGTTACTTTATTTTAGTTACGCAGAAGTGTCCAGCATCAGTAACATCAATGCAATGTTAAGAAAGCAATCAATACTGAATCATGTCAACAACCTCAGTTCTCTCCCTTTCCTCTCACTAATGCTGTTCTGCTGACAACATCGTTGTATTCTGAAAAATAAGGCTGGAGGTTAAAATAGGCAACGGCATCTCTCTCGGAGAGATGTCGTTGCCCCCCCTCCCCCACATCTCATTCTGTGCCAGCTGTTTGGAGCCAGAGGAGTAGGGCTCCTCAAGGCTTAGGGGGTCGAGAGGGTTCCTTGTGAACAAAGTGTTGTCTTCTGATGGAAAAACCCAATCATCAGTCAGAGCGATGCAGTGTCAAACCTGTTGAATGTTAAAGCTCTTTTTTTGCCTAATTAACCTCTATCCACTCTCACTGTGGATCTCCTCGTGTGGTTCCTCCCTTGGAGCTCCCGTCGGTGATGACAGACCGGGTATTGGAGACACAAGGGTCAAATAATCGACGACCAGCGCTGGTTCCTCTCTCTCCTTTTCTGAAGCCTACTGCAGGCTTGTTGTGGTTATCTTTTGGGTCTTTTCTCATCTTGTTTCTGTAACTCCAGGATATTATCTAGCCTTCTCCTCATAAAAGGGGTCTGTAAGGCCTCCTGAATCTCGCATCAATGTCACTATGTGGTTGGTTTTGACACCATCTCCATAAAGTTTATTTTCCTAAACAACAATGGATTTTTTTCAGATGATCCAATGGCGTTTTAATGAGAATATAGTATGAAGAACTTTTCTTTGAACAGTGATACAATGTTAATCTTTGAGTAAACACCCATGGGTTATTGCCAACAATACTGCAGTAATTTAAGATAGTATATGTCATTAAAAAAAGAGTGCTAAAAAAAAAAGGGGGAATTAACAACCGAGCAATTTAAAAGTTATTAATGAACTAGTAAGTAAGCAGCTACAAGTTATAAACCTCTTAGTGTATTTTCAGAAAACAGGACCACTTTTAATTTGGTAGTAGTGCTTTGTAAATTGTCTCCAGCAGAAACATCATGCTATCAGTAAAGCTGCTTTGTGCTGCTTCAAGACGAGACTTCATTGTCTCACTTGGTTTTCATAGTTCTTACTATACATGCAAAGACACACACACAGGTCCTCCCTGGACCCACAGAGAGGGACAGCAGCTGTAAGGAAGGATTTACAGGGGCCGCCTGTCCTCCCAGCAGTAGGCTGATTGGAGGGGCTGGCTGTGTTTGTTAAGGTAATGGGCCCTAGGTGAGCTAATTCACAGGGTACACGCTCCACGCTCTGCCACCTCAGGAGAACCCTGGTGGAAAAGGAGTTTGCCAGCGGGGGCTGGGGCTCGTGAGGGAGGAGGTTTCCGGCTCCCCCGAAAATCCCCTCAGCTTTGCTCCATCTCCTCCAGCTCCACCTGAAAGTGATTACCAGGCCAGCCGTGAGCAAACAAGCCTCATATGGAGTGTCTATAGTGGGGCTGAGGCTGGGAGCCTGGGGAGCCCTCCTCCACCTCTTTGGAGAGGAGAGGCCTGAGCAAACACGGCTAATGAAGTCTTAACAAGCGGCCGCGGGTTAGCGCGAGCCCGCTAAATGCCACCGAGGCTCTTGGAATTGTGTCCAGCAGATTGGTTAAATCTCCTCGAAGCTTTCTCTTCACAAGATAAAGTCGCATTAGCATATCTCAGTCTCGCCTTCTCGGAGGTAAGTCCGGGATCTGGCAGTCACACTTGATGGGCCTTCCGCTTTCTTCAGTCGGGAGCACTTGATTCTCGACAGACAGAATGGTGCTTTAAATTGAACACATTGACTCGGGATCCCGACTTGATTCCGGGTTTTATTCATCGGTCACAGAGTGTTTCCTTCAGGCTCACAAGCATGCGGCTCTGCGTTGCAAACAGGAGACGAGAGGATTTCCTCTTCGTGAACCACTTTTCGGGCCCTCGCCTCACCCTCCCTCTGAAGCTCTCCCGCAGGTTAACCACCACCTTGACCTCACTCCCTTCTTACTGTGTCCTTTTCTCACTCAATGCTGAACAACGGGGGTTTGTTATCGAGAAAAATAGCACACCGTCCACCCTGTGCACAAACAGACACTCGCTCCAACTCCACGGCGCTGGCCGTAGCCAAACTCTTTTCTCCTAATCAAAAGCAAACAGCCATTAACAGAGCTCCTTCCTTGTTATCTCACACCGGCGACTCACTTAATCAATCTGGGTTCCCATGATGCCCAGATCGCTGCGGGGCCATTTAATTCGCTCTGTGTTTCGAGGTTGTTTCATGTGATAAAGAGCTGGCTCCGCTCCAAACGCAATACAAATAAACTTCAGCACCAGCACAACGTTGCATTGTGTCTCGGCCGGGACACTGAGAGGAAGATGCCTGCACTGCAAGACCACACATTGGCCTCAAGGCAGTTCTGTGTGTGTGTGTGTGTGTGTGTGTGTGACTCGAGTTTTGGACAGATGTGGCGGTCACATGGTTGGCTTTCTGTACAGTGTGCTGATAGAGAGAGCTGCGTGATGATAGAGTTGTCATTCTCACGGCAAGGAAATATCAGTGGTACATGTTTTGTGAGTTTATTGAGTGTTTTTGGAATGACAAAATAACTTGTTTTAATGTCACAGAGAGATTATTATGTTTAACCCATTCAGCGTTCACCCTCTGGGTTTAAATAATGAGCATAAATATTATTATTATTGTGGAATATTTCAAGCAAAGTTTAGTTATAGTTAGTTAGTTTCATGTATGAAAGCATTTTAGCATGTGTGTTATAAATATTCAGGTCATAGTACCAATACCAAGGACACGTAATTATAAAGTTACACTCAAAGAAATGACTCATTGGATGAACTCAATTAAATTGTTGGCAGGTTTTCCATCCAATAATTATATGCAACTCCAACTCAAATTTAGCACATCAGTGCAATACAATGTAATTAAGTTAGTCCAACTCATTTGTATCAAATACATCTAAAATAAAATAACAATATTCATTAAATTAAATTAATTTGTGTTTGTCCAACTCAATATATAAACTAACTAACTAACTAAGAAAATATGCAAACTTCACACAGAAGGAAAGCACCGACTGGGAATTGAACCCAGACCTTTGGCTTTGAGGCGACGGTGCTAGCCACTACACCACCATGCAGCCCTGAAAGTGTCTTCACCTTGTAAACAACTGATTTTCAGCTGGCGCATGCGCAAAGGGTAGTCCTCAATGAAACACATTTATTTTGAGTTGATATGCACACCATCTAACCTAAATAAATCTAATAAATGAAAGAACTCATACATTTTGTGTTCCACCCATTAAATATAAATATCTATTTTTGTAATTGATTTATTTAAATGTATCAAACAATATTTAAATGTGTCACCTCGAAGAAGGGCTTGAATCGTTTTTGTGAGTGTAACCTAAATAAATCTAATAAATGAAAGTATTCATACATTTTGTGTTACACCCATTCAAAATAAATATCTTCGTTTTATAATTGATTTATTTAAATGTATCAAACAATATTTAAATGTGTCACCTCTAAGAAGGGCTTGAATCGTTTTTTTGAGTGTACAGACGTTGATGAATGATCAATATCAGACATTAAAAAAACACTACGATGAGATGTCAAATAACAGATAGAGATCTCCACACGCGCAGTGTGAGCATGTCACGGCTGATATGAGCGCTGTGCCGCAGTCTCTCCCCGCGCCGCGCCACTCGCGCAATTACGCCTCCCGCGGAGCTCTGTGCGAGCGTTAAACGAAACATTAGCACCTCATTTCAAAAATAAAACGGGCCTTTCACAAGGACAGACAGCTCCCTGGGTAGTCTTATCATGCGCAAATTAGCCAATTTACCAAACGGCTCTCTCTCTCTCTCTCTCACACACACACACACACAGAAAGACTGAGACCACAATAAAGTAAGTTGCAAGACGGTCAGTCGCAGAACAGCATTGTGACAGCAGCTTGTGACTCCTAACAGCTCCTCTGGTCTTTCTAATGACTTTATAGTTTTATGATTATATGATCTTATCAATGGCACGTTGGCTATTTGAAATAGGTTGTGGATGGTATTGATTGCAGAGTTATTACAGTTGATTTTAGAGACGCCTTGGCTTTGGACTGGACATATTATCATAAACACGCTGCCTATAACCTATTATCTGCGCTTTTATGAAAAAAGTGCTGTGTGGTCAGAAACATGCATAAGAGTAGTTATGTTGAGCTCTCCGTGTAGTTTGTTTGATGTCGCATCAGCTGAAGGTGACAGTTTGCTTTCTGCGCACCACCCACAGCAGCACGCCGCCACTGACACACTACAGTGTGGTCGTAGTGTGGCAAATACATCTTTTCAGAGTATATAACAATCGATCCACTGCTGGAAAGCACCGCCCTCCCCCTCCCGCCGCTCTGTGATTGGAGGAGCGGCTGTGGGGGGTGGTGGCTTGCGCTGCGTCTGGTTTATATCCACACCGCTTGGTCTCCCAGCCGTTGATTTGTATGGGAACCAGGTCTAAGGTGGGACAAGCCGACTGGATGTAGTCGCTGTGTTTTGGAGAAAGAAACAAGGCCCACATTTTCATGTTGACAGCAATCGGACAGCCGCAGCACGTGGGTTGTTCTGTGTTGTTGTTTCTTTATTAACTGACTGTCTGAGTGAGGATACTGAAAGCAGTTTCCACAAGAAGGTGGATTCTCCTCTCAGCCATCTTGACTGCTCGCCGCCCTGAAGGCTGCCTCCTCCTCCTCCTCCTCCTCCTCCTCCTCCTCCTCAGCTGAAAGTAAACACGGCTTGCACATTGCTTGCAACTCCGTGCAAGACCCCGAAGAAGCGTGATGGGCTCGCTGCGCAGCGTCTAAACGGAGCGGAGGCGAAAGCAGACGGCGGAGAGGATTTATCGGCACCAGAGCAGCAGAAGAGGGGGGGACACGACGCGCCGGAGGGATGGACCTGATTGGGATTTACCTGCTTCTCTCGCTCGCTCTCCTGCCCCGATCCAGCTGCACTACGGCCAAGGAGATCACATGCCAGGAGATAGCCGTGCCCCTGTGCAAGGGGATCGGCTACAACTACACCTACATGCCCAACCAGTTCAACCACGACACGCAGGACGAGGCTGGACTGGAGGTGCACCAGTTCTGGCCTCTGGTTGAGATCCAGTGTTCGCCGGACCTGAAGTTCTTCCTGTGCAGCATGTACACACCGATCTGCCTGGAGGACTATAAAAAACCTCTGCCGCCGTGCCGGAGCGTGTGTGAGAGAGCCCGAGCCGGCTGCGCTCCCCTCATGAGGCAGTACGGCTTCCCGTGGCCGGACAGGATGAAATGCGACCTGCTGCCGGTTCAAGGCAACCCCGACATGCTGTGCATGGACTACAACAGAACCGACTCCACCACGGTGTCCCCGGTGCTCTCCAAACCCACCAACCACCCCGCCAAGGGTTACAATCCCTCTAAAAACAAGCCGAGCCGAACCGGCGCGCCTGGGAAATACAAGCCGCCCGCCGCCCCGTGCGAGCCGGGCTGCAAGTGTTTGGAGCCGATGGTGTCAGTGAACACGAACCGCCACCCGCTCTACAACCGGGTCAAGACGGGACAGATCACCAACTGCGCCATGCCGTGCCACAACCCGTACTTTACGCACGACGAGAGAGCGTTCACCGCCTTTTGGATAGGACTGTGGTCCGTGTTGTGCTTCGTGTCGACTTTCGCCACCGTCGCCACTTTCCTCATCGACATGGAGCGGTTCAAGTATCCGGAGCGACCCATCATCTTCCTCTCCGCCTGTTACATGTTCGTGTCGGTCGGCTACATCGTGCGACTTATCGCCGGACACGAGAAAGTGGCGTGCAACCGGGAGTTCGACCTGGAGCACATCCACTACGAGACCACCGGCCCCGCGCTCTGCACCGTTGTCTTCCTCCTCATTTACTTTTTCGGCATGGCCAGCTCCATCTGGTGGGTCATCCTGTCTTTGACCTGGTTCCTCGCGGCCGGCATGAAGTGGGGCAACGAGGCGATCGCCAGCTACTCCCAGTACTTCCACCTGGCCGCCTGGCTCATCCCCAGCATGAAGTCCATCGCGGTGCTGGCGCTGAGCTCCGTGGACGGGGACTCCGTGGCCGGCATCTGCTACGTGGGGAACCAGAACCTGGACAACCTGCGGGGCTTCGTGCTGGCCCCGCTTGTGATTTATTTGTTCATCGGCACCATGTTCCTCCTGGCCGGGTTCGTGTCCCTGTTCAGGATCCGCAGCGTCATCAAGCAAGGGGGCACCAAAACGGACAAGCTGGAGAAGCTGATGATCCGGATAGGGATCTTCACGGTGCTCTACACGGTGCCGGCCACCATCATCGTCGCCTGCTACTTTTACGAGCAGCACAACCGGCAGAGCTGGGAGATCACGCACAACTGCTCCAACTGCCTGCTGGAGCGGGACCGCAGCAGCCCGGACTACGCCGTGTTTATGCTCAAGTACTTCATGTGCCTTCTGGTGGGCATCACGTCCGGCGTGTGGATCTGGTCCGGCAAAACTTTGGACTCGTGGAGGACTTTTTGCACCCGCTGCTGCTGGGGCAGCAAAGGCACCAGCGGCTCCATGTACAGCGACGTGAGCACCGGACTGACGTGGAGGTCGGGCACGGCCAGCTCCGTGTCCTGCCCCAAGCAAATGCCATTGTCGCAGGTTTGAATGTGAGTCTGTGTGTGTGTGTGTGTGTGTGTGGGGGGGGGGGGGGGGGCAGTTTATGAGGACTGCTAATTGTTTGGGAGATAACCCATCACTCCCTGTCTTAAGCAATTTGCATAGTCATGAACTGCTGCTGCTGAGGTGACCCCCCCCCCCCCCACTCACTCATTCCCCCAAAACATCCACACACCTCTGTGCTGACAGTGTACCTGCATTCAGGTGTGATTCCTCCCTGTTAGTGTGGATTAGGGGGACACACCTGTGGCGTAGAGAGAGACCGGGTTGCTCCTCACTAGCTGTACACAAAGAGTATTTGGGTCCTCGATGTTGTTCTACACAGTGCCAGATGACATTGTGTCAGCCAATCATGTCAAAGATGGTTTAAATTAAGCCTTAATAGTGCCCAAGTGTTTTTTTAATTTTACGGGTCGTTTATTTTGTAATTTTTCAGAAATGTATTTATATAAAAGTTCTGTAAGAAAAAAAAGCTGTACATTTGTGTATAAAAGAAAACTTTATAAGCTATTGTAAATTTGTACAAAGTGTAGATGTCTCGTTTTGTGAGAAAAACAAATACGAGCTTTATTTTGACAATAAAAATGTTTTTGATCAATCGCAACTGCCTGTGAACTTTTGCAGTGTTTGTTCACCCTGATTTGCAAAAAGAAGGTTGTCCAAGCACATATTTAATCTCTTTGTGGTGGGGTCCTCGTGTTGACGGTGGCAAGCAGCAATGGAAGCTTTTTGAGAGTATCCCCCCCCCCCCTCCCCTGGCTAAAAAGGAAGCCCTTTTTTAACCATCAGAGACCGGTAATTAGAGGCAGGGGTTGAGTTGGAGCATCTCCATAATTGTTGAAGTCCTCTTCACATGCCTGCCGAAGCCCGCTTTTCTTAATTTAGCAAAAGAGGGAGTGGGTGAATGGGGATATAAATGCAGGGAAGGGGCTCTTTTCATCTGCAGAAACTTTGATCTTTCTTTTTTAACAGCCGAGTATAAAGGTGGTGTGTATTAGGAGTGTCTGTCTGATGTGCCAAGGTTCCCTCTAAACGTCCCCATTTGGATGCTTTGATGGACGTCCTGCAATTCAAAGAGCATTTTGGGACCCCCTTCGCTTTCCTGGGTTTATCAGAGCTGAAACCTGCCAGAGCCCCTGCGTCTTGTGTTTGGGGTGATGTTTTTTTCTTCTTCTTCTTCTTCTCTTTTTTCCGCAGGGGCCTGAATTGAAACATCTTCTCCCTCGGATCAAGCTGTGTCAGCGAGTGCAGGGGCCTTGACATGAATGATATTGAAATAGCAATGAAAGCCCCACAGGTGGTCTGTTCACATGGTCTCACATCTTAGGGCCCCCTAATCGAGGCATTTTCTCTCTTTTTTTGTTGTTGCTACAAATGTATCTGGTTTGGTCCCAATTAACCCAATGCGCTGGCATAAGATGATACACTGTAACCCGGGGAAGAAATGCCTTTGATTTGTAGGTCAATGGTGACAGTGGGCTTTGTAGTGACTGCTTGGTTCCCGCTTTATTCCTTTACACTCAGACTGTAGACGTGGACCTCCACACACACACACGCACACACACAGCTTCTGTTGCTTCTGTTAGTAGTGTAAAACAGCCATATAAATCTTGCATCAGCGCTGTCAGCAAAAAGACACCTGGCAGTAAAGATGGGAGTCGTAACAAAACTTTTCTCCCAGATCAAAAAGAGCGGCTCCTTGAGCATTTCGCTTCCGTGTGGCTCATCAGAGTGTGTGTGTAAAGTTGGTACAGATCAAGTTTGTGAGTTTAACTCTTCGGCTTTGACAAAAGAAAAATGTCAATATTGCTCTGCTCTCTGTTTGGGAGAGATGTAGCACGCAAGTTCGTGCTCTGAATCATTCGTGGTCACAGTTCCATCAAATAGTCACGGTAGCTTGGGAGGTTCTTTTTTTCTGGTGTTTACCTCAGAAACCTCAGTGAGCGGGAGCAGCTCCAGCTGCCACTGGCTCCCACTGCCAGCCGCCCAGCAGTGGCATCGATGTGCAGCCCCCCCCCTAGTGGTGGAAGCAGAACTGCACACCTCCTCGCGCCTCCTGGTTTTGCTCTTCATTCTGAGTGTTTAGAGGAGGTCTCGGCTCCCAAACTAACACAGGAAGTGTATGCTGAAAAGCTGAAGTTACAATACTCGTGTACTCACACACCACGAGGACATGTTCACGTGCTAGTGGGATTCAGTGTGTAATGTGGCGGCGAAGGCCGAACTGGGAAATGCAACAGAGTGTGAGCATCCAGAGTCATCATATTTGTGGAGTTTTAGAAAACAAGACCCAAAACAAATTGTTAAACAAAACTTCTAAACAAAATCAAATCTTATATATGAGTTACATAAAAACAATAATTAAAAACTATACTGTAGACAAGTATCACTTAAAATTACACATTTATGAATAGTGTCCCGAACAGCACGTATTGATGTCATAACAGTAAAATAAATGTATTATAAGCTACTTGAGTCAGGGCTTTTTGTGTGCAAAAAAAAAGAGTCCTGACTTTAACACTCAGGAGTCGCTGCAGTCAGACTTTAAACTGGACTAAAAGTTACTTTTGGCTTCTTTATCACCCCATTTTGATGAGATTTTTATGACCAAAGTTGGAGTTTAGGACCACTCTTCAGGCCACTTATTAGACATTTTTAAACTGACATTCTCCACGAAACACATCGCCCGGACTCCCCAACGACCCGGCTCCACAAAGCAACTGTCCAGCGTCTCAAAGCAGCGTGTCCTGGCTTGTAGTTAACAGGTAACAACCCGTTTCCTCCGCAGGGGCCACCGACCCAGTTCACTGCAGTGTATAGGAGAAAGTATGCGAGTGGCATTAAGGTGACTTTCACACGGACAGGGTCCGTAGTGCGGCTGGGTAATAGTGCAGGTCTCGATTTTATAGTTTAGTTTAACTCGGTATAGTATTTCATGGATCTGATCTTGTCAGGGCTTGTTCATGGCCCGGATATAAACAACTGTTTTCACTGCAGGCCACATCGGAGCCAAGTTGGGAGACCCTTTCTAAACAAATCTATTGACAGATAAACCCATCTGACCCGAGCACGAATCCAGAAGACGACCTTCCACGCAGCTGATTGAATCGTCTCCGTATACAGATGTTCAAGCCTCGTCCGTGGGGTCAGGAGGAATGTTCTGACATGCTCGAACATCTAATATTGATGTGAGGCAGACACAGAGGGGAGTGGAGAGTACGATTGGCAGGCCATGCCTGATGCTACTATTGATCCTTACGATACATCTGGGAGAAGGTTGGTTTTTATTTCATTTCTGAATGCACGAGAGGAGGCACCACAGATGTGGACAGCATCACGTCCCCTGCATGAGACACTTTTGTATTAAAGATTGCGACAGACAATTTTATCAGGCCATATTTGGTGTTTCTAATGTGTCTGACAACAGAAGTTACACAAACGTGACCTACAAATGATGTTCAGAATACAATGTGCCCTCAAATTTGATGTCTCTTTGACAGTTTCCTGTAGCTGTGGAAATTTATACATTTAAAGCCCCCTCATGTGATTACGTTGGGATTCATAAATACGCCTGTTACAATCATTCTTCTTTATTTTCCAGATGACATCAGTGGAAGAAGAACATTAGCACTAAAGTTTCCGTGAGTGCGTGACTCCATGCGTGAAGCATAACAGTGACCGTTGGTCTCTGTGACCCACTTCCATTCCCGTTGGAGCTTGTGACCTCCAGCTCAGGCACATTATACCCAGTTGGCCACTTGAGACGGCAGATGTTGGAAAATAGAGGGGTTTAGGGCTCCGTGGTTACGGTTTCTAAGGGGACTCCGACGTCATCGATGCTGTTGCTGTTTGGTAAAAAATAAAATAAAATGTCGTGTTTTTTAACCAATAAACGCTTCGCTTTAGCAGCTACGATGGAGCCTCACGGGAGATATCGGCAGTGGCCGGCTCCCCGTTGGCACAGCAACAATGCCCCTGTGGTTTAGTAGTCCTTACAGTGCACCCCTGCTGCCTCTTCCAATCCAAAGACCCCACACCCACACACACACACACAGAACACTGTGTTCCCTCAGTTCTTCACTGACTGACTGACATTAACACAAAAGGGAAAACTTCTTTCATCTGAAGCGCAGAGTGTTTGCCAGATTCCCTCTGGGCTAGGGTCGCATTGGATGGAGGGGGGTGTGTGGGGGGGGGGGGGGGCTTAAACCAACAAACGTCCCCACATTCATCATTGAAAACGGGTCTGACGTGTCTGTTCTGATAATAAATAAATAGCAGCAGAACAATCGGAGGATGCGCGAGAGCGATGCTGCTGTTTATAGTAATACCTCGACGCACACACACACACTCTGTAGCAGCGTGCCATGTGTTAAGTCACACACAATGTAATCATGATTTTAGCAATATCCTCGCAGTCACAGAGGTCAACACTCTTTTCAAAAATGCAACCATTTGATGTTATTCAGCAATGTATGGAAACGTTTGCTGAGAGTCACATGTAATAAAGGTATTAGAGGGCAAATCTTTTAGCATTATTGCCTCCATCATGTCGGTATGAGCCAAACTGAGTATAATATTGTTCGGCAAAGACATCATAATGTTATTAAAATATACATTTCATTGACAGTGTACCATTTTACAGGCAAATAAGTCTGATGAAACACTATACCAAACTCACTAACTTAACTTAACGCCCTTTAAGGCACATTTGAAATGTGTGATGTTGGGCAATATAAAATAAACTGAATTGAATTGAACTCAAGACATTTAGACATTTCCCCCATCAAGCAGCTCGTTTCATACTGCTCATCTTCCGGAACACAACTATATTAAACGCAACACTCCGTTCGGTCCACTAGAGGGAGCCATTATCGCACATCTCCGACTGGACAATATCATATCGAATTTATCAGGACGCAGTCATTTTCACATGTTGTCCCTGTAAAGACGAATGTAAGACTAATGTAATTTTTCTTTCACTGCATTTGTTGGATCATTGGAAGTTATTTGGCCACTACTGTGTGTCCCTGAGTTGGACCTTCATGCGGTAGGGTCAGGGCCCAGAGTGGTCCCATATGGCTGTCCTTCATCCTCTGGAAGAGCAAGAGTCCCATCCAAGCCAGACCCTCTCCAAGACACGTACAGTCAGTAAGACATGAGCATTTCTTTAGAGTAGAAGACAATCTACGTCTTGCAGAGAAGAGCATGAAGGCCATCGGGCTAAGCAAACACTCCCTGCTCATTCAGGAAGTTTTTATATCCAAATGAAAGAATAGATGCCAGAAGGTTTGAATCACAGGCTGAAAGTAGAGCAGAATCCATCTTCACTGAAAAAGGGGCCGTGATCGCCTCCCTGGAAAGTGAAAATTAATCTTTGGGGATTTATCTCGCTGCATCTCACATATAAATCGCACTTTATGTGCACGTCGCACACCTTATCAAATTAATTCAGACACGTTTCGAATAATGGGAACAGAGTCGTACAGCTGTAAGGGAAGATTAACTTTCTGTGAAGGTGGAAATAAAAAAAGACATGTTTGCTGCAGGCAAGTTCTGTGCACAATAAAAAGGTATTAGAAGATATTCCGAGGTAAAGCTTTTTGTCAACGCAGTTTTCCTTTTAGAAATGTTTAATGTGGGTTTTAAAGGCTGTGTTTGTTGTTGAAACAGTATTAGCCAGACTTGCTCATCCCCCATCAAAGGATTGTGAGAAGGAATGCAGGAGGGTCCCTCACTGGAGGATGCTGGATGTCACAGCTAGAAACTGAGCAGGACTCCTGGGGCACAAAGAAGAGTGTGTCTGGATAACTGTGATGTGAGGAACATTAAGTTAAGTTAAAAGCTGGACTGTTGGAGTGTTCTGGATAATAATAATAATAATAAAGAAGCCTGAAGTCTGTTTTAACTACTTAATGAAGTAGATACGACCAGCACAATCAGCAGCGTGACACACCTGTGACAGCGGGCATGCTGCATCTCTCTACATTCCATTGTGACGTGCAGCAACCTGCACACAGCCCGAAGAAAATGGCACACACATGTTCACTGTTGTGGTGGCTAAGGGCTGACTGACCACTGCAAATAGTTCTGCAAACTAAACGGGGCATGAAGGGGGAACAAACAACTAATAATCCACATTCATGGCCGACTTGCCAGAAAAGGACAGAAATAAATCTTAAATGACGCTTGTACTTATAGAAATGTCAAATAAAATGAGTGCTTCTGTACTCGTGGACTTAGTGCAAAGATGTCACGACGCTATTAGAGTGGACCCAATAGCACGACTCAGACAGGAGTAACAAAGATTACTGTCTTTGGTTGGAAACAGGCTGGGTCAAAACCGGGAGATAAGTCGAAGAAGCAAACAAGTCCAAAAACGGGCAGGGCAGAGAATCAGAGGTCAGGGCAGGCAGGCAGGGTCAGAACAGGCAGGTCAGGAATATACTCTAATAACACTGGAGAACTTGGCACGAAAACACAAGACAATCTGGCAGAAGACAAGTGGAAGTGAGGGAGCTAAATAGTGAGGGACTAATGAGGGGATGGGCTGCAGGTGAGAAGGGCGTGAGGACCAGGTGAAGGGAATGAGGGACTAACGAGGGAGTGATCAGAGGCAGGTGAGGGGAGTTGGATTGACGAGATGGTGTGACAGGATGAAAACAACTATTACAAAAAGGAAGGCGTGGAGCTAAACTGTTACAAAAGATCGGGGTTTAATATTGAAAAGGTTATCATTGACTGTAAACACAAGACAGACTTTATTAAAGGAAAGTGTCACGACCAAATGTTTTATGAAGATGCAAATTTTCACATATGAAAATCTGTCACCACAAAAGGCGTCTGAATTCAAGTGTTGGATTAAATATATGGCAGCATTTCATATTTACGTCACTGGAGGGCAGCATGATTTCAAGCTACAGCATTGTTAAAGTGGCTGCAGCTCAATGAACTGGATCAGAGAGCAGAAAGTAACAAACATTAATGTCACAGACAAGTCAATGAGATGAGAAACAGAAGAGATCAACCTCTCAAAGATTGTTTTACTGTATAAAGAAACAAACTAGTGTATCAAACCGCATATGTATTCAATTGATATTGTATCGGACGATGACTATAAATTGCATTTGGAATATGACTTTTATTAAGAATCAGGCACTCATTGTTTTCAATGAAAAATAAATCGCAATATAAAAAGGAAATAAGTGATCATAAAACATATAGATGATTACATGTTTGTATATTGAATACTACAACAAAAATATCACTTTTTGAAACAAATAATGAAGTGACTTCCTTATGGCTTATTTACATGAACAATCACCCAAAAGTTACACAGTCTATGCAGACTACACAAGTGTAACGGAGTCCACTGGGTGTATTCTAGAAGGTGTGTGGCGATTAGACCTGCAATGCCCTCCTGATGACCCCCTGTGGTCACCCTCATGACGGGCAGGGTGCAGCCCTCAGTCGATAGGTGAGACATGAGGCTGAGGAGCTTTTGTTTGTCGCCTTCAAAGAGACCACAAGAGGAGGAAGATCAAGAGCTATCCGTTTACACAGAGACCGGCCCCACAGCTACAGAGCGGCAGGTGCAACTGTGATGATTCACTGGGAGTCTCCTCACAGTCATCTGTGTTCAGTAGTCCGGAGATTTCATGAAAATAGAATGACCGGTTGAGAAAAACCTGGAAACATTTCAGGAAAGGTAAATGACAATCAAACGGTACAGCAACCCGACAATAAACAGTGTCCTGTCTAAGATTGACGTGCGTCATGCTGGGAGTGTCTGACCCACATTAATCTGAGCTTTGATCAAGGTGAAACCAAAGCCACAGCGAGCAGGCAGCACATATGCTGAAGGGCAACAGGCAGCGCTGCTCCTTTGCTCTATTTCTAGTGACAGTGCATGTTCAGGCTTGTGTTCATCCTAAGCTCTGCGAGGCCCTGAAATAGAGTGACAAGCCGTCTCCATAAATACAGAGACCCTGTGGGGGAGCATAATTGCTTTGTGAGCCTATGTAGGCTTTAGGGTCCTTCATAGTGTCCTTCGCTTCTGACGGAGGAATCCTATTCCATTCCTTGAGTCCGATAACACCACCTCAGACAGATTATTGCCTTTTCATTTGGGCCTGACCTACTAATTCCAAAAGGTCACCCAAACATCCAAGAACAGGGCCTGAAGGCTAACCATGTCCTTTGACCCCAGTGACCCAAATACAAAAGACACGGTGGTATCATATAGAGTGGGGGTGCGGTTATATATGTGGATCAGGTCAAGGTCTGCCTTTGTTCATGGACAGTGTGTCCGGGGAAGAAACAGGTGCACGAGGTTGAGGTTTGTTCGAGGGCGCTGAAGGCCAGAGCGTCCTGTCATTCCTGCCTCGTTTAGAGAGTTCCTCTTCAGGCCTTGACTTCTTGTCACTTGTCAGCACTCGGCGAGCGTCTCTCGAAAGGCAACGTGCCTTGTGGGCGTCTTGTGAATGCATTGCGGTTGTGTAACCTCCTCACGTGGCAGTCCAGTGTGCATTTTCAAATGAAGGATGGCATCTCTATCAGCCACTCCATTATCTCTGTCTGTTTATCACATTGCTTCCACAGCTATGGGTCCCATTCTTTTGCTCCAAAATAACCTGTAAGTAAAGCAATCAAACCCTCACACCCACTCTGACCTTTTCTCTTCCTCATTGGTGTGTAGCTCTGCGCCGCTAGCCAGCTCAACCAGCGTATACTGACCCACCCTTCTGGCACACATTGCTGTGGGGACATCTCCAAAGGGCCCTGCCGGCTCCCTGGGGGAAGACCCAAGGTCCCGTCTGGGCGGAGGTGGCGGTTTGAGCCGACCGCGTTTGCTAACACGGATGGATCTGGGTGTCCCTGGTGGCTCTGGGGGGCACAGAGCCACTTCGCTGCCATTCCTTTCCAGTGCTTCCTCTTGGGAAACAGAGTCATTGTTTCCGTTGGTGTTGTAGCCTTGGTTTCTTGGAGAGCGTGGAAGAGAGGAGCGCTCCAGGCAGGGGGCTTCCTGACCTAAAGCAAGCCCTCCATAAGAGCTCTTGCTGCTTCGCCTTTTCCGGAAACTCCCTTTGTGACCAGCCTCTGCTTCTTGTTCCGGCTTCGCCGGTGAATCGTTTGGTTCTAATTCTCTTGAGACTCCCGTCCCTGAAAGGAAACACTGCTCTTCCTCACATATCTTCTCCACCACCATCGTCTTGCTCTTGCTCTTCTTCCTCACCGAGCGTTTGATGGTGCAGATGAAATCCAGCACGTTCAGGAAGAGGGACAACGCAGCCCCGCCGAGCATGAAGTTGAGCATCACGGTTTTCTCAGTGGGCCTGGAGATGTAGCAGTCCACCTGGGTGGTGCACGGTGGATACTGGCACAGGAACCTCCTGGGGATGTAGAATCCAAACAGATAGTAGTGAGCTGCCCCAAACCCGGCCTCCAGCAGCGTTCTGACCGACAGATGGAGGACGTAGGCTCCCGTGAAGCACCGGGCCCACCCCCCCTCAGCCATCTTGTTCACAGAGGTCTTGCTGAACGGTTCTTGGCGGATCTTGAGCACCGGGAAGGCTTTCGTGTGGCCAATGGGGTTCATATCCACGGTGAAGCCATTCGAGACCTTATGGACCACGTAGATGATGAAGACGACGTAGGGGAGACACAAGGTGACGAGCTGCACCAGCCAGAAGCGGAAGAGAGAGATAGGAGAGAACAGATCATAACACACGTTTGCACATCCGGGCTGAATGGTGTTACACACAAATCGCTCCTGCTCGTCCTGGTAGAGAGGATAACCGGCCAAGAGGAGGATCAGGATACGGAGGAAGAACATCACAACGAGCCACACCTTCCCTGAAAAACAAGCACGTTGGTATCAAAAGCGGGCTTCCGATTTCACTTTTTAGAGAAAAGCCAACAGATCTCACAGCACAAACATAACACAGAAACCCGTTAATGTGTCAGTGTCAACTCACCCATCAAAGTGATGTTGTGAATGACAGAGATAAAGATGACCTCAGAGGCACTTGATCCCATCATGCTTGCCCTGTTCAAGGCCCACCAACGTATTCCAGTTTCAGGCCACAAAGTGAACCCCTGCACCTCGCTTCCTGTCCAGCCGCCCCTCCCCTACCCTCCCGAGGGGCACATTGGCTTCCAAGTGGCACAATAACCTCCAGGAAGACGGACACAAAGTTCCCTCAGCAGTCTCTCTCCCTCTCTCCTTCTCCTGGAGGGATTATGTGCTGAGTTCCGGGATGGAAAATCCAGCGTGATCCATTTGAGTCACCCAAATCTCGGAAAGACCCATGTGAATACTCTGTCTCGCCTCTTCCTCTGTTCCCTGCAGACAACAGTCTGTCCTCAGACAACAGAAGACGGGCGCTAGCCCCATTGTGGGTCTATTCTTAACACACTTCCAAAGGCACGTCCCCTGGCATTGCAGAGATATTTTGGTGCCGCTGGTCGTCCTTCCAGGAGAGAAACAAGCCTGCAGGCTTACTCACTCTAAATTGCTGTTTTAAGTTCTCAAGCACAATGGAAAATGTGTTCAAACTGACTGCTCCATCAAAATACAGGAAGTTACTGTTGCATATTCCAGTGATGACTTAAGGTAGCAGGTATATGTGCAGAACTGTAGATTGGATTAGCTCCCATGAAATGTTAGTAGGAAGTAAACTGTGTTTTCCCCCAGCCAGGGGTGGATTGTGGGGAAAAAAGTAGCCCGGGAGTTACTGTCGGACCGGCCCACTCAATACATGACGCGTTGCCCACTCAGTGCATCGCATGTATCAACCAGTCAGTGGCCTACTTGGAAAAATACCCATACACTTAACATTATTTTGGATGATTACAAACAAATTACATCATGTGTTTTTTTTAAACATTTGGATCTGCCAATTTACCTGGATGGACACATGGAATCCAATGATACTGCTACTGTAACACTCCAAGTTAGGTATTGCTAGACGAATATGCTAAACTCTGGGCTAGTATCAGATGGTTATACGTATAACTACAGAGCCTCAAGGAATGAATGTCAGCAGAGAAAGACCACACAATAAAGAAACTGGAATCAGAGGGTAGAATTAGTATAAACTATATTATAGAAATGATCAGAACAGAACATACAATGGGGTGTGAATATCAGTGGTAACAGTAGTGTTACATGCTGGGTGTGTGATTGTGTGTGTGTAGGGATGTTGAAGGTGCATAACAAAACAATAAGTTAGGTAACAGAACCTAAACTAACTCTGCTGGCCAAGGTGAATTATAGTCACATGGTAATAAAAAAACTAAATCAGTATAATCATGTGTTATTATTACCTCACTACATGAGTAGTATAGGTGCTGTGGGGAGAGTGAGCTCCTGAGCCTGTGTTTGATATAAAAAGCTTTGCTTGCATGCTACCTGTGTGACAGAGGGTAATCAGGAACCTGAATGCAAGGCCTATGATGTGGTATGCATCTGTCAGGAGTTTGTTCTGCTCCAGAACCCGGTAGCAACAGATTGGACAAACAAGATGAGCACTTTTTGTAATCCATCTCTGCCTCATCTTCAGCATCCCCCGGCCCGGGTTCTGTTGTCTCTGTTGTGTACTCCTCAAATACTGATGCCTTCAGCCTATCCCACTGTCGTGCCAGACTTTTGAGCTTACTTTGTAACTCAGCCACTGTAGCAAACACTTGCTCAACTCTTGGAGTGTTGACTCTGGGAAACTATCGGCGTAAGATGTTACCTGGATGAAGTTTTTCGGATCCAAGTGCCAGATCAGCATACAAAGTGCCATTCTTGAGGAAACGCTGGTGCGTGCCTTCTGCGGCTTAGTATTAGTAATTTAATGTATAACTTACGGTGTACCGTAAGTTGTACTTTATATACTAAGTATACTTTTTTGTTCTAAGTACATGCAAGTATGCTTTTCGGTACTATATACTGTACGGCCCTGGGTCTTATCCTGGCTCTGGGGCCCCTGAATCATCAATCTAGATAACATATTAACATTGTTTATAATGTTAGTGTTGTGTGTAACGTGATTTCAGCATAACAATACAATGTCAACAATTGTCTTTATTCTGGTTCTGTAATTTCATAAATACTACAAACTATAGTTTTTTTATATAATATGACTATTAGTATGGTTGCTGACCCCTGCCATAGGGGATACTCTGGAAATCCCCAGTAGGCCCACCTCTGCCAGATTATTATGTCATTATGCCACTGTCTAGTTATTTAATATGGTTATGCAATTAAACTCTTTAATTATTAATCTAGTGTACAAAAGGATTTAATACCTGATCCAGAAACCAGATTTACATTGTTGTAATCTTTTAATATAAAATTAGATTGTTCTGTTGAAAAAGTAAATCATATGCAAAGTTGAACTTTTGGCTTGAGAAGAGAAATGACGTTGCACATAAAGGGTGGTAGATGTTGAGTGGCATTGGGACAGTTTGAAAGGGTTAATGATTAAGTGAAGGAAGGGTTTTATTAGTAATTTATATTATTATAAATAATGATGGGTTACAGGTTAAAAAAAAAGTAATAAACAAGAAGGCCCGCAAAAGCTAAATAACCCCAACATGTCACTCACCACAAATGCCAGCCTTATTTAACCTGGAACATACCATCTACTGACATTATAGCGGGACACAATTACCCAATAACAAATAAATAACTACTTCAAGTTACGTAGTCAAAGTTCAAACAACATGTGCAGTTTGACTACTGGTACACACAAGCACAGCAACTTTAATAAGGTGTCATCAATTGAACAGGTTTACCCGTTTCTCTCAACTACTTGGGAGTGCTCAAGTTCCTGCTAACGGGATAATCAGGCACAGCTGTTTTCAATTTCACTGATTGAATATAGTATTCAGTGTTTAAAAATCAGCAATTAAATGTTTGAACATTTGTAATACTAAATGTTTGTCCTCATTCAATTGTAAAAAGACTATTCTTAAGTATATTACATGTTTACACTATAAAGAAATATATCATTGACGGGTTTGTACTCAATGTAACAAAAAGCAAGGCGTCAAGAACTCGTCCTTATTTGCTGTATAATCTGCTTTTACAAAAAAAGATGTAAACTGCATGAAAGTCAAAAAAAATTTGTTTTGAGAGAGGAATAACTGCGGTTCAATTTATGGAGTACTGTACCAGAAGGTGAATACTCTTTATGGCTGTGTTAGAGGCCATATTGTTAATATTAGAATTTAAACAATTAATCCCACTC